>NW_009693906.1:6719-15359 GCF_000703405.1 Apaloderma vittatum | reverse complement strand
TCCGTGAAGAATTTCTTCCTAATGTCCAGCCTAAACTTGCCCTGTTGCAACTTGAAACCATTCCCCCTGGTTCTGTCCCCAATAACCTGTGAGAAGAGACCAGCACCAAACTCTCTACAATGTCCTTTCAAGTAACTGTAGAGCATGATGAGGTCCCCCCTTAGCCTCCTCTTCATCAAACTGAACAGCCCCAGCTCCCTCAATCGCTCCTCATGAGGTCTGTTCTCCAGGCCCTTCACCAGCTTTGTTGCCCTACAGGCAGGTTCAGGAGTCTCTCGTCAGATCACTGAATGGCTGGGGGGAAATTCAGGTAACACCCCAGTGACAGGGCTGGGGAAAAGCAGGTGAATACAGCACAGCCCACGTATTATCTGCTGAGGTGCCACCGGCTTTCACTGTTGGGTTTTGAAGCTTTTAATGACACAGCTCGTGAATGAAAATTACCCTCATAAAACAAAATTCGTTGCCCTTAGAATCTAACTTTCCAGTATTCGCAAGGAACTGATCAATTTTTCATCGGAACATAAAATTCTAGATCGGCTCGTGCTGGGAGGTGACGAAGTGCTCCGGCCTGCCAAGTCCTTTATATAATCTTCAGACTTGGGCTGGCAGAAAAAGAGAAAACTAGAAGTCCCGGGTTACTAATGTGCAGACCGAAAATGTCACAGCGGGACGTCTCCTCGCACGTCCACCCCACATGTGTAACACAAGGGCCAGCTGGGTTTGCTCAGCTCCTGCAGGGTGGATGAGGACCGCTCTGGATTGTGAAGGGACAGTTGGTGCTGTGGGTTTCAACTTGGACCTTTGCTCTCCATGAACCCTGGAGCAAGGGACAATCGGGGACACTGGAGCGAGCTGGGGCATTGGGAGAGCCACCATGGACAGGTGTTTGGGCACACCTCGTGCCTGTTGCTGCTCTACTTTGACTTGCAGGGTGTGGGGATGTCTCCAGGTGATGAAGAGCATCGGTTACCAGACCAAGGAAGCTGCTGACTGCATCCCACAGGCCGCTCCCTGCCAGAAGTGGCTGGGATGGTGCCACACTCACTGCTTGGCACCCCCACAGTGAGGAGGCTGGGGCAAGTAGCAGGAGAAGGGGACACCCCCCACCATGGGGGCAGACGGTGGCTGTGGTGTCCATCCAAGGGGATGAGGAGATGTGGTGCTGCACAAGAGCTGGTCCCGGGCAGTGGGGCACGTTTGGGTGGCTGAGCTGCTCTTTCCACAATGCTGGGCTGTGCTGCAGGGCTCAGAAGTGAAGCTGGCAGGGACCTCCAGAGATTGTCTGGTCCAATTCCACTTCCCAAAGCAATGACAGCTAATTCAGGCTGCCCAGAACTGTACCCAGTGCATTTTGAATAAAGAAGGCTGGAAGGAAACACTTGTTGGCATTTTACCCTGGGTGTCACCATGGTCTTGATGATGGTGTTCATTTTGGTGCAGTGCCAAGAATATCCACAGGAGTAAACTGTAAGTTCCCTCCGGATAAAGCATGCCGTGATCTCCTGTTGTTTGTGAAAGAGTTTTTGGGCAGTAAAATTCTTCAGGGGTAGTTTTTACGTGCTGTGATTTGGCACTACTCTGCGTAACCAACACACAATAAAAAAAGGAGAAACAATGTGTGAGGAATATGTTTTTGTCCCAGTAAATACCTTCCCAGGCATCACGCTCTGGGAGTTCACAGGTTGAATGAAAACGGGATCGCTGGCTGGCAGCGGGCACCTCTTTGCTAAGGGACAGGATTTCCGGCCATCTTCTGAAGTGAGCACACGTGCTGCTACCTGGGGAGGTCCCATCCTTCAGGGATGCAGGCCTGGAGAGTGGGAGGCAGAGGGTACAGGTCTAGGAGCAAAGGGTGTTTGTGGGGTGTGGGAAACCGTGGGGAGAACCAGGTTCCAGGGGGCCATGGTGCAACCTGACTTGTGTATGTGAAAGAAGCCTGAAATGCATGTGTCCTGCTCAGCTTGCCTGGCGCTCAGTTGCCCGTCAGATGACACTCATTCGGTCCCCTGCATTAGCTGCTCCTAAACTGGCCGTTCTTGCCCTCAGCCACGTGCAGCACCATAGACCTTGCACTGTTTTTAATGATAGGCTTTGTAAAGAACCTCAGTGCAGAGGGGTACCTGGAGCTGGACAGCGTCTGATGGCTCCTGCGATGGTGAGAAGGTCACCTTGGGGAGAGCACTGACCCGTTGGTGGGACCCAGCCAGGACTGGCTGGATCACAACAGCCACGTTGCTCACCATTGCTTGCTCCAGCTCTCACAAGCTTGCTTGCACTTCATGCCAAGGGCTCCAGCCAGGACAGGCTGTGTTTCATGACAATAATGAAACATTTCACCCTCAAAGAAGCTGTGATTACTGCATCCTATTCAGATGAGTGTAAACAAGTCTCTCTCCTGGGCAACGAAGCTGGTGAGGGGGTCTAGAGAACATCTCTTCTGAGGGGCTGAGGGAACTGGGATTGTTTAGTCTGGAGAAAAGGAGGCTGAGGGGAGACCTCGCTACTCTCTACATATTCCAACTCCTCTCTCCAGAATCTAGCAGCTTCTCACAGAAGCCCCTCCTGTAGCCCCCCGTCTTCTACCAAAACCTGAAAGAGCCAGAGGTGCTGGCTGAGCTATTGCTGGTGCTGTGCAGGCAGCTGGAATGTGCTGAGAAGAGGTTCGATGTACGGTTCCTGTGGGGTTTGTTCCTCTGAGCAGTGTCCAGAGCTGGGGCAGCACCGGTTTGCTGACGGGAACAAGGCAAGACAGGTGTAAGCCCCAGGGTGCATCACGAACCTGCCTGCTCCCCTGAGACCTTGGCTCTGCTCTGTCTCCTTTGACACCTCACTTTCTCTTGCATGTCCTTCTGCCTTTCCCATCTGCCCCTCCTCACATGAAAATCTGCCTTCCATCAACTAGGACATCCCAGCCTTGCTTCTGGACTGCCTTACACCATGCATTGGTTCTTCGTTGCTCCAGGGCATCCCTCCAGGCTGCTTCCAGCCCCTCAGCAGCAGCAGCAGCAGAAGCACAGAGACATGCTGGCTCATCAGGTTGCTCCCAGGCAGGACAGTGAGCCGGCCATGGGAATAGGGGCCACTGCCCAAGATGCTTCCATGATGCATCCCCTCCCCAGCTTTGACTCACCTCCTGCTCCCTCTTGCCTTGCCCACCTCTTTCTTTAGCCCTGACCCCTCTTCTGCCCCATGGAGGCCACAGCTACATGCTCTTCAAGTGACACCTTCTCCTCTCCATCCCAGTCTTGATCCTGGCCTTGGCCTTGCCGATCAGGTCCTCGTAGAACCATAGAACCATAGAATGGCCTCGGCTGGAAGGGACATAGAACAGTTCTGGCTGGAAGAGACCTTCAAGATCATTGAGTCCAACCTTTTCCTAGCTCTATCAACACCACTAATCCATGTCCTTAAAGGAAACATCTACCGTTCTCTTAAACACCTCCAGGGATGACGACTCAACCCCCTCCCTGGGCAGCCTGTTCCAATGCCTGACAACCCTCTCAGTACAGAAATTCTTCCTAATGTCCAACCTGAATCTCCCCTGGCACAACTTAAGGCCATTTCCCCTTGTCCTGTCACTCACCACTAGGGAGAACAGGGGAAGCTTTTGTCAGCAGCAGAGAGGACCTTGCAGAGACAAATGCCCAGCGCTGCAGGTGGTTGTGGGCAACATCCTCTGCAGGAGCTCATGCGAAGCCCTTCTTCCTCTGCAGCAGCTCTGCTGCTTCCCCAGCCTGCGCACCCAGGCAGGGCTCTGTCCTCCAGCTCTTCCCCCTGACCGTGTGTACAAACCTCACCTTCCTCCCTGGGTGATTCCTGCATGGAGGTTGTTTTTACAGGGGAATTTTGGGATGGAAATGGGCCATGTACCTGGTGCCGCTTGCTCCTGCCTAATCAGGGCATCTCCAATGACACCTTCTCGTCCTGTGCTGGTGCTCGGGGCTCCCTGGGGTTGAAAACCCAGGGCGGCTGGCAGCTTCTCCCAGGGCTCGCAGTGAGTTCAGCGCTTGAAAATCCCCAGGGTTGTGATTAATTCTTCACGGTGTTATTTAAGTGCTTGTTGGGTGTTCACATGGACAACTCTAGGAAGATGAAGACTTTACCCCAGTGAGCTCCAGTGGGAGCTGTTGGTTTCAGGCAGCGCTGTGAGCAACCACTTCTCCATCAGGACAAGTAGGATAAGGGACATTAAAGTCCAGAGCCCCTAGCCCACATGTGGCCATATGGGCAACCACACACACATGAGATTGTTCCTTCTTGTGCCTTTTAGGTCAGTTTCCTCTAGAAAACTCCAGATTTTGGCCCCAGACTAATGCAGACTCTGAAGTCACCTGGTTTTCAATCTCTGGGGAACTTCCAATTTCCTCCCTGGTCTTGGAGCTGTCTGTGAGTCCCCAAACACGCTCCTCACCAGGCACTTTGCCCCTCCCCATCACCCCACCAGACCTGCTCCCTCTTTTCTAGCCTTGTCTGCAATGTAGGTCTCAGTTTTTTCCAGGACTGAGCTGACCTGCTCTCTGGGCTCTGCTGGTCTGTGCTCTTTGCTGGCTCTCCACCGAATGCTGTGCTCCAGGTTCTGCTGTCAGGTCTCAGGGAGCAGTAAATGGCTGTGCTGTGTGAACGGGGTGTTCCTCGGAGGAGGAGGATGTGACTACAGCCTTCAGTACTGCTTTTCTCTTCCCAGCTTGCTTGGCTACCTTCTGCTGCTTGCAAGCTTTGGGTGAGATCCCAAACAGACCTTGAGTCTCTTCCCACCAGCTGTCCCCTTCTCCAGCCCATGGGGAACCACCACATGCAGGTCTGGAAGATGAAGGGGTGGGGATGTGAGGAGATCTGAGATGGGACAGCGCTGTCATGCTGGGAGACCCCCAGGGCACCCATCCTGCTCACTGCAGCAGAGAGACCCACAATCTGCAGGGTCTGAGGTGCTCAGGTGTTCCCAGGTGTGCTCAGCTCCATGAACCCTCGAAGAAAGAGAGAGGTGGGCTGTGCACTGCTCCGCTGCTCTGCAGCAGCAGGAAAGGTCAGGGTTCAGACCAGTCACTGGTAACAGCTTGAAAATCTGCATTTCTGTGCAACGTGGATCTCCCTTCTTAAGGACACATGACCTTGAACATTTCAATTTCGTCTGGGGAAAGGAGGAAGGTAAGAAAAAGCATCTGACCCAGCACCAGGGTGAGCCTCCCTTGAGGAAGGCAGGTAAGGGATTAACTCTCGCCTTGCTGCTGTCGCCCTCCCAGTTGGTTGTACCTGGCTCAGGGTCTGGGAAGTGACAGATTTCCTAATTCAGAAAGGAGAACACTTAACAAGAAATAAAATACCAGTGAGCCTTAAAAATGACCTAGAAGATAACAAAGAGAAAACAAATCTATCCCTTTCTTTTGAGAGCTTTTCTCAGCTCAGCAGATTTATTGTTGCCTTTTAAAATTTTAACAACTTGTAAGGCCAGTGCACTGACTTCCATTGCATTAAAATTTTTGCTTTTTACTCCCTAATTCGAAGCAGAAGGGAAGGTAAATCACCAGGCAGTGAAAGGTTTGCAGTCGGCAGGCACTGCTGTGCGAGGAAACGCGTTTCTCTTGCCAGGGGTCCCATCTGCTGGGTGGCACACGATGCGAGGAGACTGCCTTCCTCTGGTCTTGGTGGTGAATTGAGGGAGAACAGGGTCCTGCAGTCTTTTGGGGTTCCCTGAGGTGAGAACCAGTCTGAGAATCCACTCCACGTCAGGCCATGTATGTTTTCCAGGGCACAAGCTAGTTATTGTGAAGCCTCTTGGCTTAGGACAAACTTGCTGGGGTGATGAGGTGGTTCTGCACAAGATGGGAGCATTGCTCCGTGCTCCCAGGGGTGCGGGATCTGATCTCACAAAGTGGTGATGAGGCCTCAGTCCAGCAAAGACAAGGTGAAGGAAGATGTTCTTGGTCACTCATTTGCTGCAAGACGCGTCTGTCAAGCTTCACCTGCAAGATGCACCAACAAAAATCTTCTTCCTTGAGTGTCTCGCAAGCTTCCCTTACTTGCCACTGTTTGGCAAGGACTGATCTCAGAGGGACGCTCATGATAGTTCCTACCCAACTGCCCCCGAGTGCAGGGCTGATTGCAGTCCATGCCTCCTCATGTGACACTGGACCATTACCCTGGTTGTCCCTTACGCATTCAGAGGTGACCCAAGGCTCTGTGGACATGTACAACATCTTCCATTGCTTTCAGAAGACCTAGACCACAGGAGTCCAAAGGGATATGCAGGACGCTCCAAGGGGCATGGCCATGCTTGGGGCATCGAGAGCCCAAGGCTAAGGTGTTGTAGCCACCCCGGCCCCTGTGCTGAAGGCTCTGAGTGTGACACATGCCTACCTGGCTCTGACTCAGACACAGCTTTCTTGCCAGGGGTAATTGATGCAAATTGTTGATCCTGGTGGCAATGCAGCGAATGCTTCGTTAACGAGAGGATAGAGACCTGGCATCCTGTGCCAGCCTAACAAGCAGAAGGCATCAGAGTGACAACCTGGAGCTTGCAGATGTTCCCGCACACTGTCTGGGAGGAGGAGAGCAAATGTGCTGGGTCCATTGGAGCTGCCTCTCAGAATCACAGAATCTCTTCGGTTGGAAGAGACCTTTAAGCTGCCTGTCCTGCCAGCCTCGCCCAACTCGGGACTGCTTGCTCCTGCCAGGATTTCACTTTGCAGGATGGCCAGAGCCATCCAAAGCAAGCACAGACCTTCTCACCTCTGGCATGCACGTGGCTAATGCCTGTGGGGTTTTATTTGGCCAGGATTCACGGAAAATTCCCAACTGGGCAGGTTCTCCGTCCTCCTTCGTCCCATCCCCTCCACGCCTTTTTCCATTTGCCAGACATCAATGCACACCCTGACGCTGCCTTGTCCTTCTCCTTTCCCCCACACCTGTGTGGTGCAGGACGGTCCCAGTCCAGTGACCAACCTGTAACAAAATATCTCTGAGGCTTCTCTGTGGACACTGGTGAGAAGTCAGCCTGTGAACAAAAACCAAGCGAGGTCTGAGGATTTTGTTTCTAGCTGGGATCTAAAAGTATTCAGAGTTAGGTCCCCTTCCTTTATAAGCTAAAGCAATTTTACCTGGGCAACAGGTTTTCCTGGCCCAGGAAACCTGGCAGCCCCAGCCCTGCAGGTGTCCTGATCACGGCATCACCCACGTGCCACGGGGACCTGCCAGAAGCAACCGAGGGTGATGCCCGGGCTTCAGATTTCGTCAGGAGAGGGAAAGGGAAGCGAGATGGCACAAGCAGGTGTTGTGCAACCGTGTGGAGTTACTCATGGTCAGATGCGGCATCAAGAACCTGCTTTTCATGAGGAACTTGCCTTGCTAATGAGCCCTGAATCTGGGTCAGGTATTTCCCACACTGGGGATGGGTGGACGCGGGCATCGGCACCGCACCAGGCAACCTGGAGACACGAGGCAGAGCAGCTGGGGTGTCTCTGACTGCGACAACCACAGGTGAATATTTGCAAAGGGCCTTTTGGCTTCTGCCTCCTGCCAGTTTCAGCAGGCTGGGGTGTGTGTCTCTGCCGGCTGAGAGCAGCCGCAGTCTTGAATCTGGCCCTGAGATCATCACAGAAACTTGGCTCTTTGCTGTGGGTGCCTGATGCGCAGTGGGTGCAAGTCCCTTCAGGCCCTGGTTCCTCCTGGCACATCGCAGTCACGGCTGCCCCTCTCCTAGGAGCAAAGCACGAGCTGCTCTGGAGACGATGAATTATTTTCTTTAATGCAAGACAGATGAGCTAGACGAGGTGTTGCCCTTCACAGGGTTTTCCTGCGGTGGGGGAGAGGTTGGCTAACACTATGTCACCAGACAGACTGTGGTCCATGAGGTACAAAAGCAGCGGTGAGGATCCTGCTCTCGCCGTGGGATGCTTCAGCACAGATTTTTGAGTCCTTGGGGCTGCACCACCCTAACCATGGGGAAAACAGCCCAACACAGGTCTTCATTTGGCTCCGTGTCCTGCGCTAGGACATGGTTTGCATGTTTCATTTACCTCTTTGACCAAAATGTCCAAAATTAGGCACAGCAGCCTAATTTCAGCTAACAGCAGCCTGTTTCATTTGTATGCATGTCTGGGCACTGGGTCTAAATATGAAAATAGTGCACTAAACAGGGGTTAAAGTACAGGTAAGTGGCTAATCAGATCTTCCCATCCTGTGTGCTGGCTGGGATGCCCTCGCCTGATTTGCAGGTTACTCTTGCCTCGTAGTCCTTTAATTCCTTGATCCAAGCAGCACATTTAGTGAAAATCAATGTAAATAAGGCTCCTGTGGTGCTCCCTCTCCCCATCAGAGCCCAGCCGTTGAGTCAGATGGACCAAAAACTGCTCTCAGCCACTTATTTATTTTTTAAAATGAATCCAGCCTAGAGCAGGATTACGTGGATTAGCAGCCGAGCTTTCCCCTGCCTACAAAACATGCACGACGAGCCAGCCAGATATTCGCCGACAGGAACCCTGTCCTCCAAACACGACATGTATTTACATGGCCTCTTGGCTGCCCGCATCCAAGCCCATCTGTTCGGGGTCTGCCCGTCCTCCCGGGCTGCTTGGACCGCTGCCCTGGGGCAGGAGTGCCAGCCAGGCTGGTGCATGCAGGAGATGCTCTGAGTTTCTCTGT
>NW_009693906.1:0-6687 GCF_000703405.1 Apaloderma vittatum | reverse complement strand
GGGGGTCACGGAGCAAAGCGGGTGACCTCCTGGGGGTGCAGGGAGGAGAAGGTTCCACCACAGCAGCTGGTGCTTTTACCAGCAGAGCCGGTGGCATTTTTTAGCCAGGAGACCCTCCCTGGTGAAACAGCTGCAGATTTGGGAAGGAGGATGAAGCGTGGCCTGAAGTTATCCAAACCAAACCCAGGGTAGGAGGGATGTACTGGGCTACAAAAGCATCCATGTTTTCCAGACCTCAGAAGCACCTTCTGTGGGAGAAACACCGGGATGTGGTGTCCAAGCCCCGCCCCACCGGCAAAGAAAAGTGCTGGTGGGTCCTGCACAGAAGGAAACACCCCAGATGCTGTTGGTACCAACCCACAGACAAGCAGGGGGAGGATTTCAATCCAGGCATTAAAAGGCTGGACTGGCTCGAAGCCACAGGGAGCAGCACGGAGAGGGAGCTGAGCCCATCCTCGTGTCTGCCCCTGGGAAGGGTCACCCGGGTGCAGAACCGTGTCCCCAGGGAAGGACCTGTCCTCCAACCAGGCACAGAGGGTGGTTGTGTGTGGTTTGGGGGGCTCAGCTGGGTTGGCAGAGGTTCATGACAATGCTAGGACTCCTCTCAGCTGAGCTGGGCAGGACCAGGGCGGGCGATGCAGGGCGGCACAGCCAGGACAGACAGCGTGGGGGCAGGAGCAGAGCTCCAAGGACGTGAGCTCTTTGGAAGGGCTTTTCTATACCTCCGCCACTGCTGCTGGGAGGGTGCTGAGCTCTAGAAAACACTTGTGCCGGAGCCAGGCTGGCCTGGGGGTCCCCCACTCCATCCGCCCGTAGGGAGCTGTGCAGCCTCCACCGCCGCTGAGCCCTGGGCTCTGCCAGCTCTGCTCCCTGCCCGTGCCTGCCCGCCTGGCACGGTGTGAGGACCACGAGTTGCTGCCCGGCCCCCGGCCCTGTGCCAGGGAAGCCCGCTTGGCTAAACAAGTTTTCACTGACCCCTTTTTTTTTTTTTTTTTTTTTTCCCCCTTTCAATGGAAGCCTTCCAGCAATTTTTAAATTGCTCTCAGATGAGCAGAGCGAGGCCAGCTCCCTGCCTGCTCCTTGCTCGGAGCAGACAGCTGGCTCCTGCCCTGAGCTGGCCTCCCAGGACAAGTGCCAAGCAGGCAAGACGCGGGTCCCACGCTCTCACGCATGCTCGTGAGGACAAGCAGGGTGCCCACGCAGCTGTAGAGGCCGGCAGGGCTGCTGGCCCCAGTCTGGCATCCAGAGCTGGAAATCCCAGCCCGGGATCCTCTGCCTGGAGAGGAAGGAGCAGGGTCTGTCTCTGAGCCTCCCCTGCTCACCCGGCTGCTGCTTAGAATCATAGAATCATTCAGATTGGAAAAGACCCTTGGGATCATCAAGTCCAACCCTTAACCCTACTCTGCAAAGCTCACCCCGGGTCATCCTCTCCTGCAAGCCCAGAGTCCAGTTTCTGCCCTGCTGGCACCTCAGGAGAGATGCTGGTGCCAAGTTGCCCTGAAGCCCTGTCCCGCTCCACAAATGCTCACAAAGTACCTTCCTGGGATGTACCCCCGGGATTAAAGACTAATTTTCTAGAGGGAGATGGGTGGGTGGAGTAGAGGTGAGATGCTCAGAGACTCTTGGACAGAGGAAGGCAGAAATAACTCTGCTGCACTTGGCAGTTTCCCTCGTTAACGCGGTGCTGGTGGTTCCTCTCACGCTCATGCCAGGAGTGACACAGGCCCCTTCCACCTTGCTCAGCACATGTTTTGGATGTGGATGAGCCTGTGATTCACTGAATGAAGGAAAGAAAGTATTGAGCAGCTCTGTCATTCAAGATGTATCATTTCTCCTTCTCTGAACAGGGCAGGAGCACGTGCAAATAATCTGGGATCTTGTAATTAAATAACCTGCAGCCTCATAAGTACAAGAAGGCACAGTTGTGGTTTCATGGACTATCTCGCTTGTGGCCTTTCCACAGGTTGGAGGCGCTTTGCTTTGCAACTTTGGTACTTGTGTAGGGTTTGCTGTTTGTGGCACACTATCAATCACGGGTGTGAAAAATCCCCCAGGCCTCCAGAAAATGGAAACAATCTTGAATGCTCCTGGAGTGAAAGCAGAAAGCCATTCCTTCAACAGTGACATTGCTTTTTGAGGAATCCAGACGGAAGATGAAATAAGGGAAGAGCTGCACAGAAAAAGAAAAACCCACCACCTGCGGCCACAGAGCGTGATGGGAAAATTCAGTGTGGAAGGGACTCTGGAGGTTTGTCATTCAGCTTTTTGCTCCAAGCTGGGTCAGAGCAGGTTCTTCAAAGTGTTTTTTCGAGATCAGTCAGGTCCTGAAGGCCTCCAAGGAGAGAAATTGCACAGCCCCCCCTGGGAAACCTGCTACGATATTAGACTTTCCCCGTGGTGAAAAAATTTCCCCCTATATCCAGTCCAAACTTGTTTTGATTCATGTCTGTTGTCTTTCATCCTCCTCCTGTGGACAGTTGTGAAGAGCCTGAGTCTGCCTTCTCAGTGACCTCCTTGTAGGTGCCCTTGAAGATTCACGCTTGAACCTTTCTCATCCTCAGGCCAAACAAAATTTGTTCCCTCAGCCTCTCCTTGCAACACCACATCCTCCAGCCCCTGGGACGATCTTGGTGGCCTCCTCTGAACTCACTCCTCTTTTACTGCTGCCCATTGGAAGATCTAGAACCAGATGAGGTATCCGGCTGCAGTCTAAGGAGTGTTGAGTAGAGGGAGATCCAAATGCCTCAGCTCCTCCATAGGCACCTCCAGCCATGGGGTCTGCATCTCCAGGCATGTCCTCTTCACAGAATCGCAGAATCACAGAATGTTGGGGATTGGAAGGGACCTCAAAAGATCCTCTAGTTCAGCCTCCCTGCCAGAGCAGGATCACCTACAGTAGATCGCACAGGAACGCGTCCAGGCAGGGTTTGAATGTCTCCAGAGCGGGAGACTCCACACCCTCTCTGGGCAGCCTGGGCCAGGGCTCTGTCACCCTCACAGGGAAAAAGTTTTTTCTAATATTTTTGTGGAACCTCCTATGTTCCAGCTTGTACCCATTGCCCCTTGTCCTGTCACTGGACATCACTGAGCAGAGCCTGGCTCCGTCCTCCCGACACTCCCCCTTGACGTATTTATAAACATTTATGAGGTCACCCCTCAGGCTCCTCTTCTCCAGCTGCAGAGCCCCAGCTCCTCCAGCCTTTCCTCCCCAGGGAGATGTTCCATCCCTCCATCATCCCTGGGGCTGCGCTGGACTCTTTGTGGCTCTGCCCTGGAAAGGTGATGGAACAACTTATCCTTGGCACTGTCTCAGTGGATGTGGTCCCCTTCCATCGAGACAAGGCTGTGCACATGAGGATGTGGCCACAGAGGGCTGCAGGGGAGATTCTGAGGACAACTGGTAAAAATCCTGGTAGGCGAGGACTAAAAGCACCATCCTGCAGGCTGGCTGGCCAGACCGGTGACCAAACGTGATGTCAACACCATTTCCAAAGGAGGTGACAGTCCAGGGAGGTGATTTGTCCCCTCTGGGGCAGCACCACAACCACAGTGTCTGCCCGCCCTCCTCCCCTCCCCCAGAACGCTCCCTGGAGATCTGGGAGGAGACGACACCAGCCAGGGTGGAGATGCTCAGGGTGGGGAAATCAGCTTGGCTGAGGCCGCTGGTGGAGGAGAGAAAGTGCAGCAACACCCTCCCCGGGCACGGGGCCAGCGCGTCGCTGCATGCAGAGGCGGCGCGTCCCGCGGACAGGGTGGACGGCGATTGCTGCAGGGACACCGTCGAAAGTGTTTGATGGAGCTTCTCGGCCCTTTTGTGCTTCCTTGGAGGAGTCTGCCCACCTGGATGTACCCACCACCCCACCAAAGGGACCTTGCCCACCATGGTGGCTGCGCGTGGACCCGAGCTCCAAATAAAAGTGCTTTGCGCACCGTTTGCTGGATAATTCCTCGGGTACTCACATGGTTCTGCTTGCAGCAGCTGTGATGGGGTGGTCCAGGGTGTCAATGAACAGCCTTTGACAGGAATTTACAGCTGAAATTTCAGAAGCGGCTTTCAGGATGAAATGCTCAACTCCCACCCTAAGGCACTGAGCTCATCCTTCTTACAGGAGCAACAGGGGCAAGGCCCTCCTCAACCAGTACAAACTGGGGTTCCTGTAACTCTGCTTAGTGTGTGGGGAAACATCTGGGAGGCTGATGGCAGCTGTGCTGTGTGTGGCAGCAAGGGGGTCTGTGCAGGTCTCTCCCCATGCCTGCAGGATGAAATACAGCACACTGCTTTTATCTTCCCTGTCTAAGGGTTTACATGTCACCTTCAGCAGATATATCCCACTGGTGCCTTCCTCTCGGGTGTCCTCCACACTTGCTGAAGGTCTAGCTGCTGAGCTTTCTCTTGCTCTCCTTCAGACCCCTCTGTGTCTCTGCCTGTAGCCCTCGGCACGATGAAGCAGGTAATCTGGAGGACCCCTTTCTCCCAGTGCTCCCCACTTGTGTTTGGGCCCATCGCCTGGCTCTTGCCTTGTGCTGGGATCTCCCACAAGTGGGGCAGGTCCTGCTGGGCTTGAACACCGCGTAGGTGTGATGTGGCTTGCAAGGAGAAAGGAACAGTACTTGCATGGTGTTGAGCTCCTCTCAGCTGTATCAGCTCGCCATAAATAAGGTTGCATTGGCACTGTCAGATATGTTCTACCACTATATATATAAAATATGCAAATACATGTATATTGTCCCAGCCGCATCTTCTCCAGGTGTTTTTTTGCTTTACCTTTTGTAAGAGAAACATGTCAGTTCTCCACCGACGGGCTGGCTGACCTCTTGGGACGTGCCACCAACTGGGAGAGCGCCCATGCCTGAGCTCACAGCTGCTTCCCCTCGGCCACAACACAGTTCACGTCAACCCTGCTCACGGACAAGGGCTGTCCTGTGGGTTCCCATCCTGAAGTCTTCTGACACAAATAAGGTGTCGGAAAGGAGGCACACGAGGTGGAGGAGTGGTTCAACCCATTGAGAGGATGTTGCCCAGCTTGGTCCAAGGGCAAGATCTGCTGAGCAAGGGCTGAGTGCTGCTGGATCACAGCCCTATGGAGGATGCTGGAGAGGGCAGGGGGTCGCAGGAAAGCCTGAGGTGAATGCTTAGTGCTGGGGCAAGAGTTTTGGTCATGCCTTCACTGCCAGCTTCCCCCTGCACAACACTTTACCAGTTTGTCTCCAGCCATCCAGTCCCCACCTTTTCATCCTGGGGCAGTGGTGCCTGTGGTATTTAAATGCAGATCACCTGGCACCAAAACACTTTGGCTCATACTCACTGGTGCTTCAAGAGTTCTGTTGATTGTCCAGCTTTTAAGCAGCTAATGGCAGAGCTGTTGGCAAGTCTGCAGCGCGTCTCTCCGAGGGTCGAGACATACATTTTGTTGTAGGCCTGCAGAAGATTAGATAATTCATCTGGATTTGCTGACAAGACTGGACTTTTACACAGACTGCCTAGCCCCTTGCCAAAGCCAACCAAGCCCCTGATAGGCAAGAGAAGCTTTTTTAGGAAAGCGCAGCCTTTGCTCCGAGTCTTGGGGAGAGACAAAGCCCCTTTGTCGAGGAGTTCTGGGTTTCCACTATTGTTTGGGAAGAAACAGGAACTGAATGACTCCCTCTAAATTCCCTCACCACCTGGGAGAAGTAGCTGAGCTCCTCTGACCGACGACACATCTCCAAAGCACCAGCCCCCAGGGAGGTGTCCACAGCTGGCTGAGGGAGAAACGGGCTGCTGGATCCTAATTTACCTGTTTCATTCTGTCAAATGCCCATGGCAAGTGGAAGAAGAGATCTTCTGTGGTGCTGGTCTGGGCAGAGCTGACAGCGAGTGGTTCACCAGGGTCTGTGCTTGACACACCATGACCACCTAACCAGGGCAGTTCCTTCACCATTGTCAGGAAGGGTTTCCCCACCCCAGCAAAGAGCCTCAGACCAGGTGGGACATGATGCCCATGTCACCCACTTTTCATGGTCCTTGGCTGTAGCCAAGTAATGATGTCAGCCTTCTGGGTGGTGAGGAGGACAGATTCAGAGCACAACATGGGCTCAGATCTAACACGAAGGACTCCCATCGGAGCCTGGCAGGAGGTGGCACTTCCCAAAGGCTGGGTCAGGAAGGGGCCATCCTGACCCTTCAGTGGGCTGTGAGATGCTCAATCCCCCATGCTGCACCCTTCCCAACCCGCTGGTGCGGCGTGGCTCCTGATGAGGGCACGCCAGGTTTTGTGAGGGGATTGCACGGGCATGTGTGGAGTGAGGATGAGGTCTCAGAGGTCCCTTCTTGCCCTCGCCCAGGAGCTGGCCTGTCACCCCTCTGTGCTGCAGCAGCTCCCACCTCACAGACCGCTGCCTGCACAGCTCGGCTCTTGCAAGCTGCACCGGTGTTAGGGGAAACTGAGGCAGGCAGGAAAGGGGCTGGCTGAGCAAGGCAGAGGGTCTGCAGTGCTGCAGGCTGGGAGGGAAAAACAAGCAGCACGAATTGACCCGGCTGTCCCCAAGGCAACCAGGGAGCAGGTGACTGCATCCATCAGGCTCCTCTGGGCAGGGTGGGACCTCCCCTGCTGGGACCCGAGCGCTGAGACCTCTGCTCTTTGTTTGCAAAACTGCTGGAGGTTTGCTGGCGGGTGAGCACAGCCCAGGGTTTCGGTCCATGTGTTGGCC
>NW_009693905.1:93203-112639 GCF_000703405.1 Apaloderma vittatum | reverse complement strand
TATATATATATAAAAAAAATTGTTTTATTGATGAGGAGACAGAAGCCACATCACAGTCAATATTACCAGTGTAGAGATGGTAGCTTAAGAGATGGTTCTGGAACACACTTGACAGCCAAAGCTGCAGACTCAGACAAAGGGTGATGCATTATAAATAAGCACAGAATGATTACTGAAGAACCTAACACTGTTGTAAGACATTCATAATGACGCATATTCAAAGGGTAGGCAGTTTCAGAGTATATAAAGGGATGCTTCTGAAGATATTCGCAAGCCCTGTTTTTCATATCTCTCCAACTGTAACAGGAAATTAAAGGTTACTAACAATTTAACCTACAAATATGCTACTTTCAATTTGTTAACAGATGGTTCATTCAGCACGACTTCAGTGGACTGTATTTGATTACGTATCTGCTTCCTGAAAAGGTATTTTTCTAAAACACTATGGTAACTGATGCTTGCAGAGTATGAAACCAAGCAACCAGATTTCTGGAATGCATTTCTGGATAGCTTTTATTGAGAGAAGCAGAATGCAACGTGTAGAAAACAGTCCCCTCAGTTAAACTGCAGTAAAGTTCTCCAAACAGAATCTAGTTCTGTCCTCAGAGGATTAGTAGCAGCCCCAGGATTCTAAACTTAAGAGAAATAAACTTTCACAAGGAATGCCAGTTTCATAGATGAATTTGAACAACATATACTCAATAGAATGTAATGTTGTGCAGAAAGCATGCAGTAACCATGTCCTTAATGCAGTTTGTCTGGTGAGGAACCTTTTGTTTCCATGCTCTGGGAGTGGATCTGTATAATGTCTTTAGGCCATTATCATGCAAACTCTTACATTTGTATTCATTTTTACTACAATTAGCCTTCTCACTGAAATTAGGGGAAGCATCCCTAACAACATAAGCAAGCATGCAGAACTTTGTCGAGTATGGGAGCCTTGAAAACAAAGCTACCTACAGCAGATGCCGGTTCTAATTATGGACATGTAAAAAACTAATGCAGTAAAACTCCTATACTTTACAGAGATCTTTTGAGATGATCTAAACTGTGACATATAACTTTAAGATGAACCTAAACATCCATCAATATCATAGAATAATAGAATGGTTTGGGTTGGATGAGCCCTTCAGAGGTCATCTAGTCCAACTCCTGTGCAGTAGGCAGGAACATCTTTAACTAGATCAGGTTGCTCAGAGTCCCATCAAGCCTGACCTTGAATGTCTCCAGGGATGGGGCCTCCACCACCTCTCTGGGCAACCTCTTCCAGTCTTTCACAACTCTTGCTCTAAAAAAAGTCATCGTCCACCTCAGATCACTACCTTATGCTGGTACCTATTGACAACTCCTAGCAGTTTCAAACAAATAGCCAAGTGACTCCTACATACATGGGGGGATCTCCTAATAAATTACCTCACCTACCTGGCAAAAAGTTGCTTTCATCATGAATAGTGCCTTCTCATTTCCCTGAACTTCGTCCTCATTAGTCCGCTTTCATCTGTCCTCAATGGTATCAGCAATCTTTCTTGTTCAGGATATACATGGATGTCTCTATGTCTAACAAAGAGCCTGGGACATCTCAACAATCTAAATAAATAAACATAAGTACTGCTTCGCTCTGAGAAATTGTGGCAAAATTATGGAAGCACCTAATAATGAAGAAGAAAATTAATACAGTATTCGTATACCTCGTCAGTCATAATGTGAATTCTAATCACTAAGTATTTGTAAACCAACTTTATCATAGGAAATAAAATTTTTGCTAAACAAGATTTTCTACCACATCACTATTTCCTTCAAAACTCCTTTTACGATTTTCATTCCAAAAACCCTTTATTTTTCTGTGGGTGAAAAATTACACATCTCAAACTTATTTCTAATAAACTATTCCATTTTTTATTTTGGCAACTCCTCCCAAAAAGTCAGTACTTTTTCTGTCAATGTGACGTGACCAAGTTCCTGATTTAATTTTGATATTAAGTAGTTACTTACCAACAGTTACTACTATTCTCCAGGTGTATGACCCATCCTGAACTACTCTGTAGATACCATAGTGTGTGTACACACAAACACACACACACACAGAGCATGTGAAAATATTGCTTCATGTGAAAATATTGCTTCACAATGAAATGCATGTAAACCAGAGTAAATGTTTCACCATTCCCACACCCTTTCTCTCTCTTATTAAGTCCTCCTTGGAGCTAGGTTATGGAGTAGAGACATGGAAGAGACTAGTATGAATCTGTGGGTGTTATAAAAAATTAGAGTTATGTAGCTGGGAAGTAACCCTTTTTCCTTCTGCTTATGGTATCATCCCCACAGTACCCTGAGAAACCACTGTTGACAACCTACTCACTTCTAGAGAGGAAGGATAATTGATAAGTTGTTGCAAATTAAGAGTTCTGCTCTTCGGGAAATGTTTGGGCAGCAACCATAGAAGTCATACTGTGATTTCCTAGAGGTACTATTCACATAGTGCCTGTTGATAATATGCCTGGATGTGAATATCTTTTCCACCTATTGCCTGAGTGAAGCTGGACCATTGATATTTTTCCCATAGAAGTCACAGATTGCTTATTTGAACTCTTAAATATCTCATGTCACTCAAAGCACTAAATAATGTCTTTTACAACTAGGAAGATATGCAGCTTAGCCTTTCCAGTATTTGTGAAAACACGATAATTCAGGACTAACTGATTTAGGTAAAAATCCAGCAGAATTTTTATATGATATCTGGGTCCAAATTCAAGCCCCGCATTGTTTTCTGACTTAAAGTGTTTAGTAGGATGAACACTGGGATTTCAAACTCTGTGTTCCTTCCAGTCAAAGTTGCAAAATGAACATCCATTTGCTATTTGACAGAACTGTGTAATGGCCATGAGAAAGACAGTTGTAACATTTACAAATAACCTGTGACACAAAATAAAACCAAAGCAAGGAGATCCTGTTCTTAACATGCTTCAGACATATTTGTAAAGATAATAGAATTGTAAATAGTCAGATATGGACTGAAATTAAATGGCCAAGAAATTTTAAAGTCTTATATCAATGAAGGAGTATCCAATTTAATTAGTTGGGCATTTCTTTAACATATACTGTGCACAAATATTTTAAATCTATATTTTTAATTATTTCTTCAGAAATTCATCCACTTAAACAACTACTTTAAAAATAGAATTTTCTTGAACAATTCTGCAGAAATTGACACAAAAATATATCAGAATTGCAGAGGTTTCTGAAATATCATTAGATCTCGTCTCTATTTGATAGAGTCCCCTCAATTGCTCTTTGATATTTTTTTACTCCATCAACTTCTAGCTTGTGTTTGATTATTTTAGAGGCCTCTCAGCTTAAGATCATTTATATATTTTCAGCTTCTTTCTTTTTCTGTGTACTGAACACCCTTTTATATTTCATCTTTTTTGCATCTGCCTATTGCCCCTTTAATACTCACTTTAACTGTATTCTGAATGCAGATTTTCTAGGTACGTCCCCAGCTCACTTAGTTAAAAGCACAAGATTGCAGGCTGTCCATGTACCAGGAATCCTTGTTGGACACAACAGCATTTACCAAAGAAAGGGTTCTCTAAAGCTCCTTCTGCCCTGAGAATAATCTCACAGAAGAGCTATAAAGATACTGCATTTTGTAAACTTTTTTCCTTTCCAAATTAAATATTGGGTTGATTAAAATCCAATAGTAAAAAATTCTGGCCTTTTTTATAGGCTGTTACACCTTTTAACAGTCTGCCAGACGTTTGTGAACTACTCCTGAAACAGATATCAACCTTCATGGATCAAAGGGCAACCTCTTACTAGCCGTAACTCCCCAAAGTCTTTGCAGTGTAAGCCGCAAACCAACTTAATATCATTATCATCATTACTGCTCTTTCCTCCCCTTTTATTTAATATTTCCTCATGCAAAATTTGTTAACATTTAAGCCAGTTTTCACAGCTTCCCTTTTCCTCCTCCCTGAAGTCTACAGGAACCATCATGCAATAGCAGAGTACTAACCAACAGATGCCAGTCCCATAGTTTAGTGCACCACCAGAAAGTAATCAGATATTATGATAAAAGCAGTATAACAACGTACATGCAATAAAATATTGTTCGTTTTTACCTTCTCTCTCAATCTGGATGCCTGTGCTTTGAGGTAACTCATTTCCCAGGAGCATGTCTGCGATGTACTATTTAAATGATGACACGGTTAACACAAGTTCTTCTACTCTGTATAATCAAGTCTATTATACTGATAATATTGTACAACTTTTAGGAATATTTAATTGCCATTCAAATACTTAACCACATAGATATCTACTGTTTATTGTAATATAATTGTAATATAAGGCTGAATAGTTACTACTAAAATGCTGTTAAAAAAAAAAATTACTCTATAATCCATGTCATCAGTATTTCATAATTTCTCATCACCGAAATGTCTTATTTGCATTAGACCTGTCTACTCATTTCCTCTTACTTCAATTTACTTTCTTCTGTTGGAATAGAGTCAAATCTAAATATTTCCTTACTCCTTTTCACTATTGTCTCTTTTCAAAATGTCAAATGTACTTAATTGTCAAGATCTCTATCCATTTTTAACTACTCCTGGAATTAGTCCCTGAAGGGTTTTATTTCCTAACTGGAATATAAATATAGAAACCTCAGCAGATATATAATAAAAAACATTGGTGTTTTGCTGAATCAAGATAATCAGATAATAGACTTTTATCATGTTACATCTATGTCCTACTTCTACATTTGTATTACATTTTTTACATAAATTTAGCAATTGTATATAAGTATTTTATAATTGTTTGCTAAAGAATAATTTTATTTGGCTTTCTTAAAAATTGTGCTTTTTCCATTGTAGCTTATGTTTTTTTATTTTATTTTTTGCTAGAGGAATGAGTAGGATCATGAGCAGTACATTTGAAACATTCAGATGGAGAAACATTAAAAAAAACAATGATCCATAAAATATATTTTGTTCAGTTTAGAGATAAAATTGGCTTATAGCCAAGCCTAGTGATTAATTTATTGTCTCCAAGTGACACTTCTGACCTTCAATGCCAGTAGGTTTCCTAATGTGACACTTTTTGTGGATGTTGTGTTTTTAAAGTATAATTGTTTTTATATGATTTGTCTAAATGAATGCACATGAATTGTAGCCTAGAATGATGGTTCCTGTACATGTGAGTAGAACATGAAGAATAAGACACAACGATTCACAACAAAGCAAATCTGAGCTCTTACTTTATACTTATGAAAATAATGGGACTATTCATACGAATAAGTACGTTTACTGGCAAAATTCACAAGTGTTGTTCAGGCCTTGTGAAGGATGGCAGGAGATTGCTTGGTGAAGCACATTAAACACCAGTCATTAAACATGGATTTCCATGTGCCTTTCCTATTCTTTGCAGCTAAGAGATGCTCATAGATAGCGTGACTTTCCTGTTACTACTCACCAAAAAGGCAAGACTGGCATTAAAATAGGAGCAGGTTTTCAAGCCCTTAGTAACATTTAGAAACAAAACATGTAGCCACTTCCCTGTAAAGAAATCACCAAACCTCTGTACTATCTAACCAACAATAAGAGGAGATCAACCTGCCAAAGTCTTTCTTCAAAAAAGGTTTTTTTCAGTAATTTTTCAGATAGGGAGGAAAGAAATCATAGCACTTAAGGGCACAGGTACAATAGTATTAATGGACACCCATGATCACAAAAAGAAGATATTAACTTTCAAATGCTACTAAGATTCAACCAGAGCTGTGACTACAGGCTGTGGCAATTCATCTGTTTGCTTAGTTGTCAGTGTGGAATTCTGGCATTTAAATCCAAGTGTTAAGAACTGAAAATGTTCACAAACTAAGATGAAAGTATGTATTTGTGTGAGACAGGTAGAGATGGGCAGCAGGAGGATATGGCCTAACTAGCTTCAAGGGAGGAAGAAATCTATTGTTCTTGTTTTACAGTGCTAATACAGTGGTGGTTTAGGTGACTTGTGAGTTAAACATCATCACCAACAAACCCTGAGCACCTAGAATTGCTATTTCCGTTCCAAAGTGAGTGACAACATCATATGCTTAGATTTAAGTCTGAAATAGAAGTGCAAGCAGGACTTGGTTCAAGCCATTAAACCTTTTTTTTTAATACACTGTTTAGGGGCAAAATGTAGTAATGCTGAATGCTAGAAACAGAAAAAGTAATCTGCCCCACAGGAAGTAATACTTATTAAAAATATGTCTTTTTGGTACAGTTTGAAATGTGTAATCTGTTTTTAAAATGTTGAGCACAATATAAATGCAGATTGTGCAAGGCTCTACTAACCAAAAAGCCTAGTCACTGCGTTATGACAGCTTTGTGACATCTAACCATCATAGCAAGTGAAAACATGGAAGAGATGGCAGGTGGGAAGAAGCACTTGATATTCAAGGGAAAATATTAATGGATGTGTCTAAAATGTAACTACCTTTTAACATGTCACGCTTAGGAATATTTGCATAATATTATCCTTTAAACTGCAGTGTGTACATATTAATTTTACAGTGTCACTCCCAATAAGTCTCCATCTGTACATTCAGTGGGACCAGTTTAGCACATTTGCGTCTCTCCATCACAGGCATTTGGTGTCTTGGTTGAGGAAGTGTCTTGAAAGCAAGACAACTCAGATAGAAATGAAGAAATATCAGTTTGTGGAGAAAAATTGAAAGCCCCCAAAGAAATCATGTCCTAGGAAACGGTGCACTGCAACACGGAGGGATGCTCCAAGGCATCCTCCATCCTTTCTCGAAATAGATTCTTTCTTAAGTTATTCTTCTTCCTCTGGATAATGCCTGTCATAAGTAGTAAAAGTCCCTATGTAAATATGCACATATTTAGAGTCCATGTACCCCCAGAAAAAGAGCTGAGAAAAAAAGGCACACAGAACAATTTAGAGATTGGACCAAGGAGTTTACAAACAAACAGAATACCTCAGTGATTAAGAGTTCCAAAGCAAAACACATGCTCCACATATGCCCTTAGTCCCTGGTGCCATATACTTTCTAGTACATTTTTTAACCTCTTCCCACTCCCCACTTTTCTCTAAGATACATCGCTCATTAGATACATGTGAAATGTTTGCTCTATTTTTTTCTGTTTTAAAAAAGTTTATGCTTCATATTCAATAGAAATAGACCAAAACTCCACAAAGCTGTGTGTGTCTGATCTTGTTATCAACGCGAACAGTCTTTCGTATTACATGGTGGCATTTTGGAATACAGTTTGGTGTCCATCTGCAGTAGAAAGCAGCATCCTGTGAGCCCTGGCTGACAAATATGTGATGTATTTCTTGTACTACGTGAGACACCATTAAAGGCAACAAGACCTTGCAACCATTAAGGTTTCTATTCTTTTTACCCTTAAAAACATGAAAAAAAATCATTAGAATCACTGAGTCTGAAGGAAACTATGACATAGCTATGAGTATGCATTCCAGTACTGTCACTATCTAATAGGCCCTTGCCAAAATCAATCTTCAGAGTGATACATGGGGAAGAAATTTAGACCTGCGATTTCCTAGCTTTCACACACCTAATTCTGTAACCTAAGTACCTTCCTTAGAACAACAATTTCTTTACTCAAGAAGAATTAGATGTGCTTGCTAAAAGTTTTTTGTTTTGTTTTAAAACCATCATGACTTAATAGGATACAAAGCTTTAGAATATATTGCCATTTTTAAAATGGAATTGGCAGACAACACTCTATAATTGAAGTTCTTTGCTTTATTATAGCTGTTGGTGTTTCCAGCAGGGCAGTTGTAAAGAGTTTGGTAAATATTTTAACTAATTTTTAGCAAACCTTTCCTCCTCACCCTTTCTACAATTTTGTTCCTGATTACTTGCTTAAGTGGCATCTCAGTAGATCAGAATGGCATCTCAGTAGATCAGAAAACAAAGTTATCAACAGTATGTAAAAACTGTCCCCAGAGATGGTTGGAAAAATGAAACTGTTGAGAAATCATAAGACAATTGTAGAATAGCTGTTCAATTTTGCTATATATTACAAAAATCAGAGAAATAACTTCAGTCCTAAAAGATGCAGTAGTAAAAGGACTGCCTGAAGATACCGGTTCAAACTACAAAATAATACTGCTGGTATATTTAGATGAAGTTTCCCTTAAATGTGCCAGGAAAAACTAAGCTTTTGGACATATGACAGTTTTTAAGATACTGTAAAACACAACACAAGTTTGTAGCTCATCCAGTTATTAATTCTGAGAAAATGCCAATGCCACAACAGTTATAGCTCTGCTCTTCCAAGGTGAGCTTGTAGTTCACAGCTCCTGTAAGTTCTGACATCCTAGTATCTGGAGGTATTTGAGAAAAAAATATTTTATTTACGGTATCCTATTCTTATATGTCTGGCCAATTTTTAAAAGAAAATTTGAAGTTCTACAGAATCAAATCGGTGAGATGTTCTTCTGAAATACTCACATAGTCTACTTCAGGTGACTACTAATCTATGTTTCCTTTGACATTTCATTATGAAGGCAAGAAATTGTAGAATGAAGAACAAAACCACAATAGGGAATTGCCTTAAATACTTGCTCTAAAATTGTTTCAATTTTTTTCCAGGCTTCTTTCTCCTTGTAGTAACAATCATTGTGGAAATTAGGAGATTTAAGGAAGAAAAAAAAAGACTTAGTTCTTACTTTTGAGTCTTGGATATTCTTGTTTTCATAAGCACTTAAAAATACCCAAGAGTCCAAAGTCAGAATGCACTCGTGAAATAATCCTCTGTAACTAGTAAGACTACAAAGTTAAAGAGAGCCTGAAAGGAGGAGTTCTTTCATCCAACAGCTGAAGCATTAACAAAATTATCAAACTTTGCAAGACGGATGGCAGGAGAAAAGAGCTGTCAAGTTTGCCAAGAGCCTGACCCAGCCAGTAGCCTCCCATGTTTGTACGAAGATCTGTCAAAATGTCTTGTCTGAAAACAAGGACTTTCTCTGTCTGGATATAGCTCCAAGACTGGAGTCTATATACGTATATGTTAACAACTTAGTATGGGAGCTTTGCACAAAGAGTATTGAAAATATTTTAATTGGTTAGTTAGCTTGAGGCTCTGTGTGGTTAGACTTTCCTAGGTCTACAGACATAGCACAGAAAGAGATGCCGTGTATTCCACACATACGAGAGAGAACCTATTGCATTCCATTCCAAAAGATCACCAAAAAATCTTATTTTCATTTAAGAAAGACAAAGAGAGCTACATGAAGGGAGACAGGGATTTGGATTCCAACTTCTTGAATATACACAGTTGGCTGTGACCACAGTCCCAGTCTGCTAATGAAGGCTGATTTCCCTTCTCCAGTCAGCCCTCTCTCTGACTGTAGCACACACTGCTTTCATTCCTCAGCAGCAGATCCTCTTCCTGCCAAGGGGAGATCCACATAGGAACAGCTTGATGCCCCATAACCGAAGCTGTGTTTTAACTGCATAAGTATGGTGTCTCACCCAGCGTGCAAAAAATGTGTGGCCAAAAGCGAGGGAGAACTTCTGATGACAACCTCCTGCTGGGAAAAGGGAGATATATGTGCCATCGCTGAAGAAAGTCAGGCCAGAGTAGAAAAAACCTTGGAGAGATTTGCCACCCAAGGCAGCCATGGGAATCAGCACAGTTGATCAATAGCTACTACCATGTAAGAAGGGAAAATGGGAGTGAATTTAGGACTAGGTAACTAAAAATATCGCAAACAAAAACTTATAGATAAAGTTGATGGGAGCTCTAGGGGCTTCCATTACTGGCATAAACTGAAGAGAAATACCCTTTTAGCAAACCAAAATGCCATGTTAGTTACAGTGAGCTCCAAGAGTAATTTTTTTTAAATTATTTTTTCTAAACTCCTTCATATTCTTGCATGCGCAATCTGAAAAAGAAACAGCTCTTCTAACAGATGACTTCATTTAAAGCCTCCCTGAAAAAGTACACATTTGTATATTTTTGTATATTTTTTTTTTAAAACAAAAGTCCTAGAAGAGCAGTTACTTACTGCTGGTCATTATGAGAAATATCTCCAAATTAAATTATTTTCAATAGTGAAAATCACTAACGCATGAATGAAATTTCATTCTTTCCATAACAATACTGCATTTTTAAAGGACTTTTTTCACTCACTCAGAGATACATGGAAATCTGAGTATGGATACATGCAAACCTCAATCCTTAGTTAAAAATCTTTTGTTTTTCCTATGGTTGTTAATTATTTAGAGGCAAAGTGAAATTATTTCTTCTGTATTGATTCTGTATGAAACTCATCCCTGTTCACAGAAACAAGCACACAGCTTTAGACCATGCAAGACTTCAAAGCAACAACAATATAGAAACTGCCACATGGGATGAAACCTATGTCCAGCACTGGGTCTCTAAGAGAGGCAAGACCAGGTGACTCAGAGGACATTTAAGTGAAACAGAACTAGTAGACAGCTATTGGTTTATTTTATGCTAGCTCATATACCTTTTGGTTTGTGGTTTGTTTGTTTACAGATCTCTGTATGTATCTGAAATCTGTGTGGAGAGTGATTAGCTGAAACCCATGGTTTCGTTCAAGCGTAACTCTGGCAAACAGATTTCCTGTGTAAAAAACTTTGAATTGAATTTTCACTCCCTATGACTGCTCCTTATAATGTGTTTTGTGCCTACTGGTAACTAGACTGCTAGAATAGACCTAACTTGCTAAAATATATGAACATTTCAAAGAGGCTTAAGCACTGTCAGAGTAAAAAATACTTCTGAGAGAATCTTCATGCCAGTTACCAGAACTCTTTTGACATAACACTTTAAAGACTTTTTTTTTTCCCCTAAAAATAGCTATTTGGAGATTTTAATATTTCATATGCACCCCAGTTTCACTCCTTGCAATGAACTGGTACCACCAGTAGCTCAAAAGTGCACGAAATGTAGAGTTAAAACAAAAGAATTAAAAATTATCATTTTCAGGTTGCATTTTCTATGGTCTACAATCTGTGTACTCTACAGAACTTGTATACTAGCAATACACCCATACTTTAGCAGGCTTTCAGTGCCTCTGAGAATACCAGTAGGCTTGCAAACTTTAAAATACAGCCCTTCATTGGAAAGCTAACTATCTTGGTTTTGATTCTATTTACAGCAAATTCCATTATTGCATGGTATTGCAATAGCAATCCAGCGTCTCAATAACCAGGCAATCATTCTGGCTCACAGCATTCTATCCCACAAATACCAACAGAATAGAGGGCTCATCAAAACCATGAATAATTTTGAAAACAGGTTGATTCATGTTTTAAGTCAGGAGAGACATGTGAAAGGTGCCAAATAGGTTGCACTCAGTGATCTAAGGTTGGACTCAATGATCATGTCCAACCAAAACTGTTCCAGGATTCTATGATTCTAAATCAACTCCCATTTCTTTACCAGTAGTACAGATCAGAACCATCCTCCATGCTGAGCTGCTCACCATCACCTGTATTCAACGAAACTCTCCACCTCATCACAGAGAGGTTCATAAACTGGGATCTGATTAATTCATGGAAATGCGCAGAAGACATATTTTGTTCATGGAGCAGAACCATCTACTGCAGCTCGTTTTTTCTACTTCACAAAGGCTACAGTCATTACCATTAAGGCCAAAAATTCCCATAAATGAAGACAGTAAGGAGAGCAAATAATTCATAACTACAAAACCTCTTTTGGGGGTCTAACCTCTGTCTTTGGATTAGTTTTCTTAAAAAATGTCATTGACTGACAGACATATTTTATCCAGAAACATAACCAGGAACTTTGGTTCTGGGGGGCTGGAGTAAGAGGGTATGGAAGTTACAGGGAAGAGGTGGTAGAAAATGGTTCATTCACTAAAAATGCATTTTAGATTATTCTGATGAATTTGATTTCACTCTTTAAATAAAAGAAAATTATTTGTTCTGTTGAAGATAGATTTGAAGAAATCTTACTGAATTATACTGATTTTTGTTTCAGAAAAATTATGAATGACACTTAAAAGACTTGAAGACTGCTAAAAAATGAAAATAGATTTGTTATTTAAGCCTAAATAATTTCTTTTCTCAGATTTCTCTTAGTGATGAATCACAGAATCATAGAATGGCCTAGGCTGGAAGGGACCTTAGACATCATCTAATCCAACCTCCCTGTCATGGGCAGGGATGCCACCTCTCGACTAGACCAGGCAACACATGGGGACAATAAACCACTTATTATTCCAAATCAATCTGACAATTACAATTTCATTACAATTTATATCTAAAAGGTAAGTGGCATGACAAGCTCTTCAGGAGACACTTTGATATAACAAGACTATAGATTGTGAACACTCATCTTTTTGCTAGGGCTGTTATTTTTTAATTAAAAGATTTATTTATTGTTGATAATTATATCTTGCAATGTTTTGAGCAAAATATCATTAAAAAAATTCAAGCCTGAGTAATGAACCTTGGAGGAATGACTGATTTGGACATGTCAAAGATCCAGGAAAAGAGGGTTGGGAAAAAGAAACAAACAAAAAAATCCTTTTTTTTTTCATGATCATTTGTTCCTTATCACTAATCTTTTAGTATGAAATGCTTTCGAGGAGTCCTGACATTAAACATTTGAAATCACTAGGTGATTTTTAATCCAAGATTTCCTGCACAAAATCACAGAATGTCAGGGGCTGGAAGGGACCTTTAGAGATCATCTAGTTCAATCCCTCTGCCAGAGCAGGATCACAGTAGGTCACACAGGTCATCCTCTCTCCTTGCAAGACCGATTGCAGACCAATTTGCAAAAAAAAATACAAGAATAACAAACTAGAGTAAGCCAAAAGATAGCACTAGCTGAAGTCTATGTCTGTTTTTTATAGGAAATAAAGGTACTGGAAATAGTGCGTTTGAAATTAATTTTCAGGAAAAGTTCCAAGGGAAGAAATTTCTCCTTTGTGAACTGAGCTCACGAAAGCTTTCAAGGTGTTGACATCACAACAGAAAATCCCAATATAAGAAGTTAGATTGACGAGAAGGTGATAGGAGACCATCTCATCTAAAAGAAAGACGAGCTTAACAGTATGAAATGTGGAACATTTCAACTTAAGAAAAGATACTTATATAGGAGCACCATGTTACTTACTATTTTGTCTGAATTTGGTTATTCCGGTTGGGGCTAAGATGAGTCTATCAAAAAGCAAAAGTACTTTTTATCTAAGGCAAACTATATCTGTATACTGTGAACAAAATATTCCATAGCAAATACTGGCTTTAATTCACTTTGTCCACCCTCTTGTCTCCCAACAAGCTATCACAACACGCTACAAGAAACATCAAAAAATGATTGAATTGGATATAGACAGCGTTAAAGCTTTACTGCATGCAAATTATACTGCCCAATTCCTTCATAACAGTAAAAAGAGATGGTCAAAGAAGCATTAAAGAGATGCCTAAAAATGCATTTTATGCAAACTGTACCTAC
This sequence comes from Apaloderma vittatum, assembly GCF_000703405.1. Classification (NCBI taxonomy): domain Eukaryota; kingdom Metazoa; phylum Chordata; class Aves; order Trogoniformes; family Trogonidae; genus Apaloderma; species Apaloderma vittatum. Next base: position 99,155 of record NW_009693905.1, on the reverse strand, counting down.
AGCACATAACAGCCAAACAAACTGGAATTCCACAGCACACAAGCCAGCCTACCAACCTATGCGCCATAAGCCTGTAAACTGGCACTTTGCCTCATTTTTTTTGGTACCCAGCAAACCACATAATTAACTGCAATTTCATTCATTTCATAATTGCATTTTATTAATTTGAGATCTCCAGAAATAGTATTTATACATTTCCAAAGCCACTCCAGCACTGCTGTGCCATTCTTGGGATGTTAAAACACCATCTCTGGAATTCTCATCAGACAATCCTATTTGCAATGTCGATACCCTGGTGTATAGAGGGAGACTGAGAGCAACCAGGGAAAAAAAAAAAAAAAAGCTGAACTTGTAAGGCTTTGAAAAAACACAAATATCAACACAAAGCATGAAAAAACTAGGACAACAGGTGAAAAGAAGATTTAAGCATATCAGGAAAATAAACTCATTTTTCTAATTGAAAATTACAGAAGTCTGGAAATCTCAACAGATTTTTAAAATTAGAAACTGAGAACAGCATTTTGAACAAAGTTGTAATAGATCTTGTGATTTTTTTCCAGCAATGTAGAATACTAGTCTTTCAGAAATAGTTTCCTAATGTCTGGAAAACATTTCTACGAAAAAAAAAAAGGAAAAAAGAAAAGATGTGACTATGCATATTTGCTTACCTGTTCAGTTTAACAAAATCCACTGGCCTGAGCAGCACACATTGTAAAAGAAATCTGTAAAAGAAGAAATAATAAATCTTAATTATTGGTCTCATATTTTGGATGACTAATTAGTGATGAGTGGTTACTATTCTATAGAAATTGCAATTAGCAAAACCATACTAAACAAAAAGCTTATTAAAATCTATTGGGTCCCTGTTTTCCCAAGAGAGTCCCAACTGTGTTAGAGGATAGTACTAAAACCAACAGACGTACTGTGACAGGCTATTCAAAAAGGACTAAAGGTATCCGTTATGTAGTTGATATCTAACTTTTGTGTCTTTTTATTCAAACACAAATGTGTAGATATCATTATTTACTTAAAGGATACTTAGATTTATAATATGTCCATCTGTTAAAAAAAACACATGTATTTCTTATTAAATGTTCTTCAGGGCACCTGAACACACAGAGTTCATTTACCTTCTATAATATTTCACATGAACACAGTATGAAAAGAACATTATTAAGACTGTAATGTGATTAATATGAATATCATAAAGTGCCAAATATTAGCCGGCCTGTGCAACTTTTATTGCCACAATGAATATGGAATATGTTACAGTTGCTAATTTCTTAGTCACATTCTTCCATGGGAACTCCATTCCTTGTACAACAAGACATTCAAAAAGTTCAAGCACTGATATTTTGTGTTAATTTCACTGCTTAACATGTGGACTGGGGAGACATTCGTGGAGCAGTATTCAAACCCTGACAGAAAAACTACAGTGTTTTGCTATGGTCCATACACTCTAATCCTAACTGCTTTGACTGTGTTGCAGCTTCAGTTCAGCAATTTTTGGGGTTTTTTTTGGCAAAGTAACATTGTCCCTGATGAGTTTCTTGGTGCTAAGAGATCAAGCCAAAAAGTGAATGCTTAATTTGAGTTGCACAGGCTGAGCTTTTCGGAGGACTGAGCATTGCACAGCACTTTATACATTCAAGGTACCATTCACAATGATTTCAACTGGAGACACAAACACCAAGCACCTTGCTAATTAGGTGACAAACTGAGGTTGCAAAAATGGGGAATACACAATCGCTGACCCTCTCTAAAAACTTGGTGCAATGCACTTCACACCTTGATGTGTGAACTCTGCAGTAGATCAGAGGACTAGGATTATTCTCCAGGGTTTTAACCAACTTTGCCACAAGGCTCCTTTTTGTCATCCCGAGATGGTCTCAGGCACCATACTTTTCACTCCCTGTTTTGGAACAAGGCTCTCCCTTACTGCAAACCAAATTCACCTTCAGAGATGGCCCATCCACTCACTGTCTGAGTCGAGAACAGTATGGAAAGGAAGTGTGTTACCAAGTAAGGAAAGATTCCCACAGTGCTTTTGCAGAGGATGGTTATATCAAGTTGTGTAAGCCACTCTAATACTCTTTGACTTCATCAGTTTACCATTTCAAATAACCTTATAAGGCAGGTTTTCTTGATAGGCAAATGTCTATTCAGGAATCCATAAAACCTTCTGAAATTCTGTTAGGAAGCATGATAGTGGCCAACCACTGCCACCAACTCCAGTGCTGGAATGTTTAGATGGTCCTCCTTGAGGCCCAGGAATAACTGACAACATACCATCCCTTCTGCAAACCAGTATGACAGAAGGGTCATCTGCCAGTGTTTCACAAGGAAACTCACTAAAGAAACGCAGTTTCAATCCTGGACTCTGGAAAGGAAGTCTTCTAATGGGAAGTGTCATATGATGCCAATGAAAGGCTCTTGAAAACGACTTTGATAACACAGGACAGTTCTATCATCTCTTTTCCATTCAACTGAGGCAGCAGTTTCTGGCATACAAAACATCATTCCACACATGAGTATTGACAAACACACCCTGCATTTTCAACTGAAAGGGAAGCCAGTGACCAGGATGCTGACAATTTTGGAACAGACAGCAATGAGGAGAGGTACAGATAAACTGCAAACCCTGTCAGATCAGCCCAATCATCAGCAAATCCTAGAGTGTATGCTGCTAATAAAATACAGTTTCCTTTTGGTTACATTATCATCTTTCTGATGTAGTGAGACTAGTTTATCTTAATCGAGAAACTAGGATTTGGGTCAAGCAACTTTGAGTTGAAAGGGTGATATCCTCACCATTTCCTCAGCCACCTGTCCACTTGTAACTTTTGAGAACTTCTGTCTCATTTCAGAAAGATTCATCATGGGAATTATCTTCCCCGTCCAAACTACAATCCTGTTACTGTTCACCACTGGACTGATACAACTGTGCAGGTCACTTTAGCTAAAACAGTTTCTCTGCTCAGATCTAAGAGCAAGAAATTTTTCAGCAGTTTAACAGCAAGAAAGTTCAAGCAAATGCAAAACGGTGAAAAAATTACTTATAATAGGATAAAGGATAAAATGAGCTGTGGTCACTGTGCTTCTGTAAGCTTTACTGTACATAATCCTTTACTCTGAGGTTCTGCACAAAGCAGAATTGGAACAAGTTTACTAGAAAGAAAAAAAAAAACAACAAAACAAAACAAAACAAACCCAGAAAATTTAACCAGAACTGTGCAATCAAGTGGGCAAACAGTCCAAATGTATTCAGAACAGCGAGAAATTCAGAATACCTGTCTCTCCACATTTAACTGAAGTCATGTTTGCCTGAGAAAGGTTACTACCATTTCATGCACTTAAAATCAACAGTCTCACTGATGACTGTTCATCCTCCTTTTTCTGACAGTATTGTAAGAGAAGCTTTGGATTTGAACTCCAGCCACATCAGTTCACCATCCTCAGTCACTCACGATCAAGACTCCAAAAACAAACACATCAGAGATAGTCCTGACAATTACATTTGTTTAGCACTGAAGAGCTAACTATCCCTACTATCCCTGTTAGATTTTTGGGTAGCCTTTCAGGAACAACATGTTATGCATGAAAACTACCAAGAGTAAGTGGGTTAATGACAGACTGGGTGCAATTTCCCTATCTTGGCCACATCTCAGAACTGTGATGGACACCCATCCCTGCTGATGCGGGTCCTGCTGCCAGCATTGCTCTAACAGCCAAAAGCTCTGAACGTATGACTCCTCTCTGGGGGAAAAAAGGGCACATTTTGCAGAAGCAGCTCTGCTTCCGTCATTAATTGTGCCACAGTCTCTTTCAGAACAAAAAAATGTTGCTCATCCCTCCTTAGTTGACTTATCTCTGTACCACTAAGAGAAAGTAACTTGGATTCTTTACCTGCTGGTGAAACACAAACAAACTGTTATCCCCATTCTCATTGGAGGAGCAGGCATCATCGAGAGTCTAATGGGGGAAAGTAGGACTTTTTTACCTGTGATAAAGTCCAAGTAGGACATAATGCAAGTTCCCCTTCTCGTGTGCAGAGTCTGCAGACACAGTCACCAACTCCTTATTTTCAAACTGAGCACATCGATACTATACAATACATAAAGCATCAAGGTACTGAGACAATTACCGTGCAACTCTAGAGATACAATTTTTACAGTCACTTTTCAGAAGAAAACAGTGTTTTTATTTCCTTCTTATACTTTAAACATTTAATAGTAATTCTATTTTATGCATATTAATTTTAAGTCACTTATAACAAGATTTGCAAAGGTATTGATTTCAATGGGAGTTAAGGGCTAAATATCTTTATATGGAGCCACAATCTTCATCCTAATAAATCTCTACACTTATTGTCTGCACACAAATCATTATAAAGCAGGCATTATTCAAGAAAGAATTCAATAGCGAGAGAAAAGCCCAATTAACAAGGAATTCAATGCAATTATGAAAGTTCAGAAGTTGCCAGGGGTTGTGTTTCCCTGCAAATCATTGGGGAGAGATGAAAAGGGAAGAGTTTGTTTCATCCCCACTTCCAAAGTATTATTTTCACTTCAGGTCTACATTATTAATATTTACAACCTGAAGTATTAGAATTTCTACAAAGTCATGGGTTAGGAACAAAGATGCCATTAACTGGGTTTCGGGGGGATCTTTATTTTGCAACACTATCACCAGTGCTGGAGTTAGCTCTACCAATAGCTAAAAGCAACACACTGGGGTTCTTGTCTATAGTTCTTGGATATTTATAGATAATTAAACTGACTTTTCTGACCCTAGTCTTGTAGACATTAAATCATGTCAGGACAAATAATGCTAGAATGTACATTTTAATGCCTACACTTCCCTCCAATTCCACACTCATTTAAGTGAAAAATAAAAGAAAAGAACTAAGAACTGAAGGCCAAAACAAGTGGACACTGACTAGTTAAATAAAGGATTTTTTTAGACTTGATTTATTTTATTATTATTATAGACTCAAGTCTTTCATAAAAAAGGCACTCTAAATCCTTCAGCTAACAATGTAAACTCAACAGAAAAATCCATCCATCTATATATCTGCTTAAGCATCACCAAAAAAGTCAGAGAGACAGGAAGAATCACATAGCTCTGTGATAGCATCAAAGTATTTCGGGACAGCATTTATTTCATTGCACAGTAGTTTTGCGGCCTTTTTAAGCATAATGCTGTAATGGGCTTCATATACCTTCTTTCAACAGCTGGTTACAAGCACAAGGATGAATCCATCCAGTGAACTTTGAGGGCTGCAAATGCCTGCCTTCCAATGTGCAGCTGCTTTTAAGCCCATCTGAGCTAGCCACAACTCTCCAGCCTGGAATCAGGTGTCTGTTCTCAAGGTGGATTCAGATATATCATGATACGTCACTCCTGAGACAGTGGATAGGTTTGTCTTCTCAGTTTTTACGACTAACTTTTTCCTAGAAAGCAACCAGTTGAGCCAAAAAAGGGTTCCCAGGGTGACCCTAATGCTCCTAGGGCACTGATGGCTCTACTCAGCGTGCAGTGACACAAGGCAGAGAATTGGTTTCTCCAATTCGGACCTCCTGAGAGGGACAACTGCCCCTACAGACACTGCCAAGACCGAAGGAAACATCCGCAATTTCAGACGGAACTTAGGCTGGCTGTTCTAATTAAAGCTCCTATGAAACAGAAACAAAACTGAATAAAGCGGAGGATGCTGAGTCCTCGCAATGACTGGGGTAGGGCTGGAGCTGAACACTACCAAGAGTGAGAGGAGACTCCAGCTTGAGGGCTGTGGAGGTTGCCCTCACTGTGGCAGGACCTCAGTGCTCAGGAGAGACCACTCACACCCCAACACTGAGGTCCTGTCTAAATGGATTCATATCACGCAACGGGCAAAGCGCTGGTACGCTGATTTACACTGTTTGCAACACAATGAAACAAATGTGCAAGAGC
>NW_009693905.1:64821-93172 GCF_000703405.1 Apaloderma vittatum | reverse complement strand
CAGCAGGACACAGTCCCACCATCACAGCTGAATGACGGTGTGTGTGTTAAACAAGACTGCTTCTGACCCCGCTGTGTAGCTAAACCAAAATGAAAGTTATGTTACATGGCGCAGAACTCAACGCCATAAAACAAGCTTAAAATGTGTTAAATCAGTTTGCATTTTTCAAAACCAAATTTGCATATTTCAAGAGAAAAAGACCACTAATACTGGAGATGGTGAGAAATAAATGCATGCATAAATAGCCAATAGAGTACTCTAAATGTTATTGAAAATCTTGAAGTTCTTTGAACTTTAATATAAAAAAAAAATCTCCTTTTCTGTAATGCATATTTCTAGTTGAACAGACTGAGAAGTCATTTCAAATATAAAAAAAAACCCCAAAGAAGTTATCTAGCAATAACTCAGATTCCACTAAAACTGAACTAGAGCTATTTTGGGGGAAATAAGAGATGCTCATTGTATTTTCTGCATTTAAAGTAAATACATAAATACAACTAGAACAAAACTCTTTCTTTCTCCTGTGTTTGTGTAACTAAACTATTTAGAGGGATTTTCTTTATGGTTTTTTTTGCATGTGTGTGTGTGTGTGTGGACAGTTTTGTCTCAGAAATATAGTTTAGAAAAGGAAACAAACAATTAAAATGAATTGAACTTTTTCAAGGTTCTTGCAAATGTTGACTGATGTGGCGGTGAGAAATTAACACTTTTTTCCTCCGCAAGATCTATTCTACTTTTTAAGGCTTCTAGTACACTACAGTTCTCAAATCCAGGGTCAAATTAGACTCAAATATTGGTTCTGCTAATTGCAGTCAAGATTACTAGAACATTATAGAAGCAAAGACCAATTTATCTAAACAAAGCTTATATAGCTATTTTAATTTTGCTAGTAGTAGTTTCATTCGCTGCTAAAAAAAGAACAACATCTTTTAAGTAAAAGACCTTCTTCTCCTAAGGTACTTAAAGTAGGATTTATTTTTCTTATATTTACTAGTGGTTGGATTTTACTGGAAGCCCATTATAGTGTAAAGAGAGAAGTAAAAGTTCCACTGCGTCTGAAGGAGGATCAGAAGGCACATCCACAGCTCCCTCACAGACACCGTTCGCTGCAGCTTTGTGGGGCAGACCTACAGCCGGGTGCCCATCCCAGGAGTCACCCCAGGAGCCTCTCTATTCCCCTTTAATAAGCAACCAGCATATTCCTGCTTTCGTAGCACTCCCTGCAGCTTCGCTGCCAGGGTCCAAAGTGTCTCCTTGTGGAGATGAAACCCCACATCCACAGCCGAAGGCTCGTGACAGGCAAAGACATCCCCCATTCCTCCATACCTCTTTCAGACTCATGCACAGGCACAAGCACAACACGGTGCTTCACCTTCTGCCTTGCTGAGAGACTGTGAATGTGGGTGTTTGTAAAGAAATCCACCATGACACTCGACCCTGTTATGAGCTGTCTTACATGCCAGAGCATTCAAACTCAGCAATATGCTACACTTACAAATCCAGGCAGCATAAAAACCAATGCACTGTTGAATACAAAATACTACACAGAAGTAACGGCTCAAGAAGTGATCTTCGATACCTCAATATAGGTGCACAGCAACCCCTTTAAATCACAAAATAGGAACAAAAACCACCCATATCCCACTCAGCCCTGGCTCATTACATTACCATTTCTTTTTGATAAAGGGAAGAAAAAAAAAGTAAGCATTATAATAGTTATTCATCTAGCGGAATAACTTGTTTAAGATTTCTGGCACTATTTCAGTTACGCTTTGTAATTTGTCTTGTAACATTTTTTAATACACCACATGAATAGAAAACTGCATTTCAAAGAACTACAAAGCCACAAGTTACTTAACAATGGCTGCAAAGTGGAATCTGTTTTAACTCCTAATAGGTATAATTAGCATGATAGGAATTAAACATGGTATATTTCAGTGCATCTTTAAAATATTCCAGCTGCTTTACGCTTTCAATACTTCACTTGTATTTACTTAAATTCTTATTAAACAAAGTTTGTACAGGAACAGTACATAGATCTGACAGCTAAACACCAAATTGCTCATTTTTTTAGCTAGTGTGACTAAACGGGAGAAAACTATATTCTGTTTGCTACTCATCCCCTCAAACAAACCCAGTAAAAACCTTAGCTAACAAACTTATCCAAATACAGTGCTATACAGGAGGTGAACAAAATGACATGTCGCTCTGTTTTTACTCCTGTGAAACTGCTTGGTCTCAGTGAAGTAAAGAAAACAGGAGCACAAAACAAAGTAAAAACCCTAATCCCTGAGATTCTCAAAGATAAGTCTTCTTTGCATATTTCACCTTCCAAATCCAGCCTGAAACTCTCTGTGCTTACACTTCATCCGAATGATTATTCTCAAGCTTAAAACTTCGGTGTCCATTCCTAGATAAATACTGGTTCATCTTTCATGGTACAACTTCAGCATTCCCACTGCTTTCCCTTTTGTTGACTACCTTGTTCCTAAATATTTTTCCACATAAGGTGCATCTCCCATCTGTAACTATTCTTACAACACGAACCTGTTGCCTGCACAGCCAAACACTTACCTACAATGCACTTTTCACTATCATGATGAAGAAAAAAGCTGTGGTTTCATCACCCATGTGAGAGCCCGGCTCACTGCACACAGTCAGCCTGAGGTCTCCTCCCTGGCACAGACAACTGAAGCAAGCGGAATTTACAGCACCACCGTGACCTCTGCCTTTAACCTTGAAAAAGCTGTGTTATCTCCATAGCACTCTTCTTTTCTCTGGTCACACAGACAGTTTCCTTTCGGAGGTTTTTCAGCTGGAGAGAAGTATTTCAATAATTATTAATCCTAATCCTCTGACTATTCTAACACAGAAATCTTCCCACACGAAATTTTTCTCACCAGCAAACTATCAATCTGATTTTTGACCCTTCTGTGACCTCCTGTCTGAACAATTTCAGCCACAACTCTAGTCTTACATTAAGTCAAATACAGTAAACTGACATCTCTATCCTGGTAGCCGCTATTGTCACCCTCTCCCATTTCTTGTCTTCAGCATACTCTCCCCTTCCTTTTCCAGCTCCTCAGTTACATCTGGGTATAAAAACTACCAAGACAAAGATCCTTCTGTTGTTATTTCCTTTTGCCTTATTTTTCTTCATTTTTTTTTGTTCCTGGCCCTGTATGTCTGACCTCCATGAAGGAGTCTCAATTCTAGAAATAGTTCCTCTTACGAAGTACTTGCTCGTGTTGCTACTCCACTGCCTCCTCTCTTCAAGGAGAATTTGGTAAGGCAGTTTCCTCTCATTCCCTGGCATCTCCTTGGATCAAGCACTTTGACTATTTTCTGTTCAGGTCATGTCCAGGTACAGCACCAAGAACCATGTTCCACCAAGAAGCATCTCTTGTTTCTGATATGAATGGGGTTCAGCTGTTCCTTCCGTCCTCTTAGGTGTGTTGGTTCCTCTGCTTCCAAGCTAAAAGTGGAGCAAGTTACTAAGAACACGCTTGGTGCATGGAGACAGCAAGTACACATTCCAGCCTAAAAACTTCAAGGTACTTAGACGAGCTTCATTACCGAATAATCCAAGCACTTAACAAGCTTTAGGTATTTATCCTCACAACAGCTCTGTAAGAGATACCTATTTTTACCTGACAGGGAACTGAGGCATAGGAAAATTACTTATGCTACTTAACTGCAGGATATCTGTGATAACTCAGGAACCAAACTTAAGTCTCTGATAACTCAGACTAGAATGTTAATCTACAGACTATTCCTCCCACTTCCTAAATGATAAGAGTTCAGCAAACCTTATGTCTGTAGTTGTTTTTTTTCTGCTGCACTTAGAGTGATCTGCGCATAGATGAGCTATTTTGGCTGGCTTCAAGGCAAAGAAATGAGGTGTCTTTTCCTCCCACTATACACCTTTAGCTAGAAACTGCTTAGCCATTTGTATTTTAGTGTGTGCAGCGCTTCTAATTTTAGTCGTTGATACAATAATAATTGGTGTTCCTATAGCTATGACCAGATACAGTTAAAGAAAAACAAAACAAACTAGAAAAAAGGGGAAAGGAAAGGAAAGTGTTATGTGCAGTTTCTGTCCAGAAGTCCAAAGCAACCGTGAAATCTGTGCTATTTCCAGTGCCATCTTGTTTCTTCTAACTCTGCATGTCTTTTGTACTTGTTATAGCTGTGTGGTTTATTTTTATGTGAAAAAAAGGATTATTAATTTTCTATAATCTATTTTTTCATTTACATTTTATTTACTAAAATATTTGCCTTCCACTCATCTCTCTGAACTCATATTTTTATGTGGAATTGTGGGAGATATTGGCCTGTTTACTGTGGATCCAAAGAGTATCTCGAACAGCATTTATAAAAACCTAGTACACAGTTGGGTTATGCTTAGCAGAGTTATATTAAATGAACTACAGATCCTGCAGTGGACTTAGGCTAAAATGAATCCCTGGTATAGTGTGACCCCTTTTATGTCTCAGCACCCCCAGCGTGGCACACAAGAGCCAGCAGTGGCCTTGGTCACTGTAGGAATAAGCGTCAGCAAGAGCCTTTCTGCATCCCAGTCCCAGGCAGTAACTGCAAACATCAGGTGTTATCACTGCCAGTAGCACACACTGTCTGCAGAAACATGCTGCCGACTTCAGAAAGTGCAGCCTCTTAGAAGAGACTGAACTGGAAAATAAAAATCACTAAACAGAATTGGTTCTGTTTAGCTCAAACCAAGACATATACCAACACTTCAGAGTATCTCAAAATGCTTGTTTCTCTTCAGAAGCCTTCCCCCAGCATGTGCCCTCAGACTTTCCCATCTTGTATCTTCGGCCTTCCTCCTGGCAGCTGATGTGACCATTCAGCCCCTTTGCAGCAGTCGGTGTGCACAGCGGCACCCACTGCTCCGCGCCGCCTTGCCCGTAACCAGAGTGAATCAGTCAGGAGGGTTACACCAAGGCAGTGGGGTTTGGTCTCAACAATCTAATCTCCTCTGCCACTGAAAATGTTAGATAATATCCAACATGCAGAGCTAAACTAAATTCAAGTTAAAGGTTAAAGATGAACTACAGATCATCAGAAGTTCTTCCTGGGAGGGGAAAACATAATTAAAAAAAAAAAGAAGCGGAGCACTTTCCTGTGCTATAAAGACATATGTTCTGGGAAAGTATGGTCCATCACACCATACTACTCAACACACTTTGTTAAAACTTTCATCAAACACGGCGAGAAGAAAAATCAAAATTCCAAGCATTGTCGCAGCACAACGATATCTACTTTTTCCACCTTAAGGCTTTAATGAACATGGAGTTTTGTCCACACACCAAACAAATCTGGAGTCTGTTACCTATTTTGAAGAGCCAGCTTCACTGTCTACCTAGACATGGCAGCCAGAGGTAGCCACTAAGACTTTGCTAGTACAACTCCTCAGAGACAAAGTTATTACAAATTATTATTTGCATCAGACAGGTAAGTCTGCTAAAGTGGGAGGCAGCAGCAGGGCAAATAAGAGGAAAAGGTGACGAAAACGAACACTGTTGTAAGACATGCAGAAAAACATTACAAATGAAAATGATTTCTGGTGGACAGGTGTAACTTTGGGAACTAAAATGTTTTGTTACATTAAACAAAATTACTGTTTCCTAGGACTAAGACTGTACAAAATCTAGATCCACGTTTCTATGAATTTCAAAACAATCAAATATTCTTCCTAAATAGCAACAAATTTATTAAACAGGCTATTTGCTTTAAACTGAATCCTTTCCACATCCTACGAATTGATTGAGTCAAATTAAATCTGTTTTTGAGGTTCCTCAATTTTTTCAAAGAAAGATGGAAAGAACACTTGATCCTGCAAAGTCCATCTAAACAACCTAAACTACACCTATATTGCTTGCTTGGCCCTGTCCCTGTGAAAAAGTACAGTTTGTGCACAGGTGTAAATCTGGACATCTGTTATCTAATTTTCTTTATAAACTACTAAACAGTGTCAAGAACATTGAGAATAGGAGTTTAAAATTACGTCACAGGAATGGGAAGAAATAGTTAATTGTGCTCCTGAGAAAGAGATAGCCAATTGTGTCCCTAACTCATTTAAAATGATCATGAAAATATGTTTGTAAAAATGTATTAATATTACTGTAATGATCAAGTAAAAGCAAGTTTTGAGATTAAACAACTTCTGAAAAATCTTCTAACAGCGAACACTGTACAAGACAAGTTTTAGAAGCACTACTACTATGCTCCTGGGGATATGCAATAATGTTACAATGTCCAGCTAAGTCAATTCTATCAGTATGTATTATCCCTTGTTTCTATGCACACGTTAGAGCCACAATGTCCACTAACGTATAAAAGTATATCTAGATGAAATTATCCCAATATACTGATGTGTCCCAAGCTGGTACTTTTAAATTGGGCCAGACTTAATTAGAAGAGAAAAAAAGAAAGGGGGGGAAAAAAAAAAAAGACATTGAAAACAAGGCCCTGCATGCCATGAAGTTTGGCACGATCTTAAACCATAACAAGGCCATGAATGAGCGTATGGCATTCACAAGTACCAACACGTTAACATTTAGCTTGATATGTCTTACAGATGGCAGTATTTTGCCACAGCAGGGAGAAGATCTTGGCAGGGAGGCACAGAAAACAATAAACACTGAGGTTTTTAGAGCTGGATTTTCAGAAACCGGCCTCCATTTTTGTGACATCTGAAGCTAGTCTGGAAATAAAGCCTTTAATTTCCTCTGTAGCTGTTGCCAAGAACACAAGGAAACCTTGAAAGGAGGAGGAGATGAATGAAGCAGGCTGTGGAAGGTAAGGATTCGCAGCAGCAGCAGGATTCTGAGGTGTCCTCCTATGTCAGGGGAGAGAACAGTGAAGATGGGTTTTCTTCTGCAAGGTCAAAAGCTCAGGCTGCCAAACGTAAAGCTTAACTACCAAAAATCCCATTACCCAACATACCTGTGGAGGTAATGCCCTAGGGTACTCAACCCTGCAACACCCACAAAGGCCTTCTAGCAATGCAGCTTGCTTTTCTGTGAGTTAGCATTAGTTTTCCCAGATTTTGTCTACCTACAAAACCATCTTAACATAGCCAAGGAAAAGAAAAAATTGACTGATTCAAACCCAGCACCAATAAAAAGTTGTATCTCCATTAGCAGAAACCTCACCTTACTTCCAGTACGGCCCAAATGTCGCTCAAGGCTGTAAGAAAAAAACCCAAAACCCTGCAAAAAAACCACAACCCTATCTTCTGAATCTCTGTGCCTGTTCTGCTGGGGATGTTGGACTGTGGGGGCAAGGCCAGGGCCATGGGGCTGCCAGGGCAGTGCTGTGCCCTCCCTCTCTGACCAGCCCCTTCCTGCAGCCCCCAGCAAGGTGAGCTGGGCCAGGCTGGGGATGGTGACCAGGCTCAGCAATGGCCCAGCCACCTCCATTCACCGCCACAGGCCCTGGGCCTGGCCAGGAAGGTGGCCCCTGAGATGGGATGGGAAGGGGTTGGGGTGGTATCTGGCTCAGCAGGGCCAAGGGCTCAGCAGGGGCACAGTGTCAGGGCCAGGGCGAAAATTCAGCTTTGAAGAAGAGGGTGAGCCCTACTGAGGTTTCCCACAGCAATCTTTGAGGCTGGGCACCCATGCTCCAAGCCAAGGCAGCCAAATACCAGGTGGGGAAGGGATGTGTTCAGGGCCCTAGTATGTGTAATTTGTACTCATAGATACATATGCATTACTCCTGCTCTCCTGAGCCTACAGGCAGTGAATAAACACAGTGCTGGCTTCATTTGCTCCGCACCCTGGCCAGCCTTGCTGAGTCCCTGAAGAACAGTGGTGTCTGACAGTGCACTGTCCTCTTCCACCAGGAGGATTTACTCAAGACAAATTCCCACTCCTCCCAGAAAAGAGGAGCCAGAAGGGATGGTGAGTCACCACTGCCTCCCTGCAGTGCACCTCCAGCCGCACCACTGTGCCTCATCCTCCACACAGAACCGGTAAAATCCCACATGATGCCTGAGAGATTTCCACTTCACCGTCGCTTACTAAAAGCAACATTTACCATCAAGAAGAAAGATGGCAATTGTGCACAGGCCACTTTATGATTTGATGTGCAAGACTTCTAGCAAACATACAAACTGGGCCTCCAGCCTTCTCTGGTCTTCAGAGCAGTGCTCCTTGATCTACTGCCAATCGCAGCCAGTAGCCTGTAAGGTATTACAAGATAATCTCCAAAAATATTTTATGATTTAAACCAAGGGAGAAGACAACATACGCACAGCCCTGCACGTGCATGTGAGTACACAAACAAGTGGAGAAAATAAATCAACATAAATGAGCATTCGAAGTTTTGCTTCATTTCATTTCATGAAGTTCATCTGCTGGTAACTGAAAACCACTGAAGAGGAAGGTCTTTGATTTGTGTTCTCCAAAAGCTTCAGCAGTCCTTTGGTTAAACAAGATTGGGAATCGCTATTATAAAGTACCCACTGCTGTAGCAGCTGAGATCCCCCTGAGTAAATTAGATTTGCACTGTACAGCACTGACTCAACTGAAGAGAGCTATTTGCTCTTCTAGTCATTCTTTAATGATCTTTGAAAAAATAAATTAAAAAAATGTTGAGAGACTGAAAGAATGTTTTATAGTAACCATCCTGCTGCTGGTAGTGGAAATACTTCATCAAGATGTGCTCTGGAAGATGTTGGGACTTAATGTTTCAAATAAGATATTAATTTACTGAAGATACTAATTTAAAAAGTCATCTTGTCTTTCTTCAGTATTTTGCTTTTCATTTCCTTGGCCATTTTGTGTTTAAATACAGCCAGTCAAATGATCTCCTCAGCTCCTACATTTCAATATCTTTGGTTTATATCATTATTTTTTTATTCTGTTTCCCAGCTTCTGAAATAATAAGCATTACTGCTGTTATCAGTGAGCCAGTCACTCTGCTACCATGCATAAGCAATCTAGTTCCACTGTCCTTGTGACATTTTGCAACTTAAGGAAGAATGCTGAAGCTTATACTAAAATCCTACAATAGTGGATTCTGTATCCTGAATTGTTTCTCCTTGAGACCTCTTCCCAACCGCCATTAAACATACCTTCAGCTTCCAACCTGCAAATCCTTCCAAGGAATCCCTATCCATGAGGCAAATGAGCAAGTAACCATAAGCAGGGTGGTACACATGATCCTGTAGGCTAAGCAGGTATCAAAGTGAAAAGCAGCTGCTACTTCTTTGCAACACAATGTTAAAGTCTACCTTAAAAAACTGCACAGGGCTCACCAGAGATGGCTAAAATTCCAATACTTTCTCCAGTGAATTGCTCAGTACCTTTTTCCTTATTCTGTACTAGATAAGAGCTTTTTAAAAAATGAGCAAGCATGACTCATTTTTATGACCAATGCACCATTCGCAAAACGCTTTCCAACCAGATTGCAGTTCAAATAAGACATGTGTATTGTTGCAAAACAAAATATGCTGGCTGAACAGAATGTATTCATCTATATTAGTTTTTCTTTCTAAATCCAGCACACTGGGAGCTAAATTAATCTGCTGAGTGCTAAATTCATCTACTGAGAGCTACTGTAGATTCAGGGAAATGTTTTGAGTGCTGTAGCAAACAAGTCTCACTCACTCAGAAGCCCTCTGTGGGCTGTTGGTGTTTTAACCATTTTGTCTGCTTTCAAGCAAGCAAGCAGCTGATAGACGAGGAAAACGCTCATTGATCTGCAGTGGCAGCACTACAGCCAATCAGCCCCGGAATGAGGCACAATCATGAATCTCTCCAACTATGCATATTTATATGCAGCTGTCGTACCTCCAAGTCTCCAGTGAATACAAAGTGCCCGTGTGGCTACCAAGATGCACGATGCTATCCTGTCACTCGCTCTCGCTTAGCAATGATAGGGGAAGATGGAATGTACAGAAACACATTTCTTTTTTCCTCATTAGGCTACTCCAGTAACGTAAATGTCTAACACGAGTATACTATACTCCCATAAATTCTTAATCCAGAGGTATCTGCAAAGGGCTAAACCATTTAAAGGAAACGAACGTCTTGATAGAATATATTTTTAGTAGGGTAGGCTGAGCCACAACAATACAGTAAACCAAACAAGCCGCCTTGCCAGCGGTGTCAAAGAGCCCCACGGTACTGTGGGAAGGGTAAGAGAGTGAACGTCCCCTTGTGCTAGCTACAGCGGCGATGCATGGGCAGGAGCAAGAGGTATCTTGCAAACCTAACTCTTCAACTCAGAATTGGGGAATGGGTTAGGGAGAGTGACACGGGGTCTTCCTTTTGGCTTAGCAAACTTTAGTTGCTAAAAGTTGAAAACATACCAAAAAAAAGGGAAAGGCCTGTGGAGCTGAAAGAGAGAGATCCTAGCAGAAACAGGGATCAAGAAATGGCTCTATGAAGAAGAAAAACCAGAGATCTGGCCCTTAGCAGATTACCGAGGTAAATGCATAAAGGATTCAGGGGGGCGACTAATTTATTTAACGGTCAAGTAGGTGTCCACTGAACTCGAATGACATTTTAAGTTGTTTCTTACGGTGCACTAGCCTAACACAAAGATTCTGCAAACTTGTATCAGAAGCAAGCCAATGGAAACCAAATTGTGCAATATCCAAAAGGAGTTGAAATGAAGCCTACAGCCTGCATGTACGGGCGAGTGTGGCTGCTTCTGGTGAGGCTCCCCAGAGCTGTGCTCACTGGCACATCCCCTTGAGCAAAGCCCATCCTAGGAGCTCCCTTGGGTTGCTAAGTCACAGAAAACTCACCCTCCCAAATTAAGTTGGACCTTGCTGCTCAAAGTCACACTTGCAAAAAAGGGTGAACACAAAAGGCTGAAATCTAAAAACATTACAATCCAAAAACATAAATAAAAGTCATATTTGTCTACATTCTTAAAACATCTTCACTGTGGTGCCGGATATATTTGCTTTTGCTACTTCCTTGCAAGCTAGCTATACTAAGACATAAAGGGGGGATAAAAAGAACAGGATAGAATATTTTCACATCTAGTATTCCCAATTGAAAAAGACTACAATTAGATTTTATTTATTGCAGTGATCACATATAAACTTAACTCCTACTATGAAATTATTCTCATAATTTCAGTTTAACAGAACAATAGAAAAAGACTTCCATCAAATGCCAAAAAGAAATCTTCTACATAATATACATATATATGCTAGATAAAACTGCTAATCTGAGAAAGATTGTTACAGAAATCTACATCATTTTGAGATCAAACTCCTAGTGCTATTGTATCAAAATGATGAAAATCTTGTATGGATCAGGAAATGAAGCAAATGGACCTATTTTATCTCCAAGTTTATTACTGAAAATGAGTTTTATGATTTGCTGTGCATAGTTAAAGTGCTACCCAGACAAATTACAGCTGCTCTTTTAACCTGAACATAAGATGGCACAGTTCCAGCCAATGTGAAGTATAGTTTCTAGGCAGAATGTCAAATCTCAGCCCCCTGGGTTCCACAATGATGGATTGAACCTTGAAAGTTGCAGCAGAGCAGCATATGTGATTTCTGCACTGTATTTTGATCACTCATGAATATATTAAAGCATGTCCATGCATCTTATTCAAAGCTTTTGTTCATTGTTTTAAACTATCATTCAGGAATAAAAATAGTATTTTTTCCCAAAGGTAAACAAACAAATACTAAAAATGCAATGCTAATTTAAAGGTAAAACAACTGCTTATAAATTTGGTTTTACTTTGTTTACTAAAGAGGACATTAGGTAGTGATGCAGCCAAAAGGACACCATTTTAGAAGCCAGATCTCACACAACTATTGGCATATATTGCCTACAAAAAAAAAAAAAAAAAAAAAGAAGCTGCAATGCAAGTACATAACAACTATTAATCTTTTTTAAAACAGTTTCTGGCATGAAAATACGTTGTCCAAATATTAGACATCAGCCACCATTCTCCACCTGCTCATTCTGATGTTCCAAATGTTGCCATATCACCGTTTCCTTTTCTTTTTTTTTTTCCTCTTCTCTGTCTCTTTTACTTCCAAGAACTGTTTCTCTACAAATCTATAGTGAAAACAGAGAAAGATATCCCCTAAAGTGCCCCTTAGAAAGCTCTGGGAAGGCAGAGGATGCGAGCATCACATGCAGAGACTACTGTGGAGTTTGTCCTGACTGTGGGCTTGCGGAGGGGCTCCTTGGCCGTGCGGTATCTCCTGCAGCCGCGTGTTGCACAGCACCTACTACGGCGAGGAGGAGCTCTGGGCACACCATCTACTACAGCGAGGACGAGCTCTGGGCTCAGCCTAGGAGTACCGACACAGCGCGAGAGGTAAGTACGTTCACAACATCACACTGTTGCACCTAAATCCCGCTGTGAAGTCTTTAGCTCGCCAAGATGCTACATGAATCTGCTCTGCAGAGTTTTCAGAATCAGGGGCAGAGCAAAGTTCCTAAAAGATGGTGACAGCTTCAAGAGGAGCACATGCACTTTTAATAGAAATAAAGACACACACCCCCCCGCCCAAAAGACTGGAAAGTCAACACACAGTGATGTTATGAATAATTTGTGCAACTCAGCATTTTAAAAGCTCCTAATTTACATATTTTGCAGCTAGTTAATATCTGCCTCCAGGACATGTTTTTAAGCACGGTATTAACATTGCGAATTGTCTGCTTTTTCAATTTTTAGGGTCTTACCCTTCAGAATCCTCCGTTTTATGATGACAGTAAAAAATACTTTGATTTTTAATTTAGTATGAGTTACCAACTTCCAGCATAAGGGATGGTTTTAAACACTATCCTAAATACATATTAATTATATATTTTGCATTGTGAAAGTGCTAATAATATAGTTTCAGAATGTGGTTCATTTGCTCTTCCATACGATTATTAGTTTAAAATAATCTATAGTTTTAAAAGTTCTTACACTGGTCAAGACCATATTACAGACTCTCACAGAAGACTGAGCCAGGAAGGCACCTCTGGAAATCACCTGAGGCCAACTCTGCTCAGAGCAGGGTCAGCCAGAGCAGGCTGGCTCAGGCCCATGTCGAGCTGGATTTTAAATATCTCCAAGGATGGAGACTCCATAGCTTCTCTGAGCATCCTGTTTCAGTGTTGTTCCCCTACATAGCAAATAGGTTTGGATTTTAGAATTATTTTTAAATGGAATTGCCTCTCGTCTTTTCATTGAGTTCCACTGAGAAGAGCCTGGCTCCATATCCTGTACTGCATCGCACCAGGTCTGAATACACATCACGCGCATCATGTGTTGTATTTAAACGTAAAAAAAGAAAATGGCTACAGTTCATTAGCTTACCCACATACCTTCCCATCCTTCCAGTAATTTTTAGTTTGTAATTGAGGGCATGACATCAAAACCAACAAAATAAGGAAAAGGTGTAGCAACTTAAAGAAAAGATGGTAGAAATCATTATTATCTTAGTGTCCTGATCTTTGCTTATAAGTATGTACAGAGAAACCAGAAATTACTGTGTGAGATTCAGCGTAGATCCTCAGGGTTTAAAAAATACTAGATTTTTTTTAAAAGTTTCGAAAGAAATTAAGCACTAAGATTACTGCAGGTGAGAAAAGCAACCCCTTTAGGTTTTTGTTTGTTCTTTAAACAACACTGTGGACTACAAAATAGCTTTTCAAATTTTACTGCATCAGGAATAAAAAGTATTTAAACATTTTAAGCTCCTAGCATCATCTTTGCTGCTACTGAACTTTTCATCAGAAGGGCTATGAAGAAAAACCTCTTAAATTGAAAGCAGAATTATATTGAAGTTAAGTTTCAAAATCAATTCAATACATATTTTTAATAAAGGTGTGGAAAATTGAGAATGTGACTGTCAGACATTATTTGGAATTTGCAGGCTTTTGCAAATCTGTATTTTTGAAATTCAATTGATTCTATATGCAAACAAATGGTTACCAGACAAGCTGCATCACTAAGCAGTTCACCTTTCTATTAATGTCATAAATCTATGTATGTTGCCATCATACACAGACCATAAATAAATCTACCAGCAGAGTTAGGTAAAGCTCTTAATTTAGCTATAACATCTGACATGAGGAGCACTATAGTTAATTGATCATAATCTGCATCAAAAATAATTTTGAATGAAATATGTCCAAATGTAAGCTGCTGCTGCTGCTTCTGGCCACTAAACTATTTCACTGAGTGAATTACCATGAACAAATGACACCAACAATGGTGTGAATTTGTCTTTCATATTTCACTGGATCATTTGTTTTTTTAACTGGATAGATTTTCAGA
This sequence comes from Apaloderma vittatum, assembly GCF_000703405.1. Lineage (NCBI taxonomy): Eukaryota > Metazoa > Chordata > Aves > Trogoniformes > Trogonidae > Apaloderma > Apaloderma vittatum. The sequence goes on along the minus strand of NW_009693905.1, from coordinate 78,892 downwards.
TGTAGCATCCTACACTTTATCATCCTTACGTTTAATTTGGTGGCAATTCCTAAACATTTGTTTCATGATTATTCCATTCTTTGACACCTTACAAAACTGGGAGACTGATGCCTTATTTACTCTAATTTAAAGCAGAGAGGGCACAGCAGCAGCAAATCCTCCAAACTGCCTTTCCAACACTTCTGGAAAACAAAAGCAAACAAAACAAACAAAAGGCTACGTACCATTTTGCCTGTTCAGCCATCAGATAGTCTACCAAGTGAGGTATGAGCTGCGGAGGTTGGATCCCTCTGTGATGCCAACACAGGGACCAGGAACATTTCAGTGTGGACGGGGGCAATCGAGCAGGCAGAAGAGAGCTTTAGGCCTCCATCAAGGAAACCAAACAGGCAGCTTTCCTCTGCCTGCCACAGACTCTGACTCAGGCTTTTGCTTATCACACCCCAGTAATGACATTTTGATTCTGTTGAAGTCAGTGGCAAAACTCTTGTTCAACAGGGCAAAAATTTTCCGCAAGTTTATTGCTGACTTTATGGCAGTGACAAAATCTGATATCCTATTACCAAACTCTTAAGACACCAGCTGCCTTCCTGTTTAGGATCATGCGTTAACATAACATTTTTCCAATTACTAAATAGATATTTGTAGGCATAAAAGGAAAGCCAAAGGAAAAAAAAAAAGGAAAGCAAAAATGAAATAAAGGACAACAGCTAACAGTTAGCATATATGCTCTAAGTACAACAAATGAATTTTCCAATGCAAAGGCACCAATTTGTTACCAGAATGTTTCTTTCCTTTAGATGGAAACTAAGTTCTCTTTTGTCTTTTTTTTTCCTTTTAATTTTATTCTTTGTTACTATTCATTATCATTAAATTTCCTGCAATTAAGACTGCTGAATTAAAAACACATGGCTGTTCGTGAAGCCAATACTCTACAACATATTGAAATCCTAGAGCCATGTTTGGTCATGAAAGAGCAGATCACTTTTCATTATTGCTATAGAATTTATTAAAACTTAGTACAGTGCAGCTACAAGTTCTATCTGCTGCCCTATCATGCAGTTACTGTACCTGTGAGCACAAGCACTGCACAACTTGACAGTCATTTTACAGAGCATGACGCTGTAACGTAAAAACCCAATTCCCCAAACGTGCTGATTTAACATCCACAGTCAGTCCATATAATAAGCTCAAGATATCCATTATTTTAAACTAACTCAAAACAACTGACTTTTATGAGATGAAATCAAGGAAACACTGCTGAGGCAATATATTTCTAGACCTCTCTGGCTCAATAATTTTCCGAGAATATAGTTCACCTGCCACCTTCACATTTTTATATGGTTTGCTTTGTCATTTCACAATTGCAGCTGATAATGCATTATTTACCCCAACTTGCACCTGTCAGAGTTTTGTTTGGCTTCACCTTCCACCTTCAGACATAAAGAAAAATTGCTTCTTTAAATAAATTTTTCATATCACAGTAATGAAATACTAGATAATTCTTGCCAAGTTATTTGACAGCTTGTTTCAAAGAAACAGAGAATCGCTGTGCCTAGAGAGAGATGCTGTCTAAAGATATTGTAAATACTTGTGCTCACAGCTTCTGACAAAGCTGACTTGCTGTGAAATGCCATTCTTCAGCTACACAAGGGCATTGCAGACCACGTTTGGGTTTCACCTCCACTCCTACCCTCTGATATGTAATAGATTTCTTCATATATTATCTGACTGGCATTTAGAGTAATGCATTACAGTAGGTTTTGCAGGATGCCATCTGTGTATTCATAATAAGCAGAAAAAAGCAGCAACGAACTTCATAAGAGTAAAGGACAATCCTCTGAGTACAATTTCCTTTTCAACTCTCTCATTGTATATGCTCAGGTTATTTTTTAAAACAATCTCCCATAAATACGGCAGCTTTTTCATGTTTTTTATGATGAGCACTGCACTGTGTAAATGCACCAGCCAACTTCTATGTTTAGCTTCGTCCTTCAGATACAATACTGACATTTTCTTATATTTATAATAAAAGCTATAATGATTTAAGAGCTGGTCTCCAGGAATAAAACTGACTAAGATGTACCTTTAGATACATAAGTGAGAATCTTTCAACATATAAATTTTCATCAAATACCACAGGGCAAATTGGACTCTGTGACACAGAACTTGTTCTTCCCAGCTTTGAATACAGTAAAAGGATCATTGTCTGGAATCATATAGCACTGTCCATCATGAAAAAAGTGATGCAAATTTCAAACCACAAGAAGACTGCGTACGTACTACCTCAAATGCTGGAGAAGAGAATGAGGTGGGAATTTTGAAGTTTGCTTCAGACCAGTTATGAGAATCCTCCTCTAAGTTTCCTCAAGCTTAATAAAGCACACTACAAGCCTAAAACAAAATGCAATGATTTTCCTGTTGTTTGAGTTTTGGTACCTAACTTAACTCGGCAAAGAAGACATGTTTCCATACCTATCAATGGACAGAGAGGGGGTCTTCCAAAAGGAGACTGCAATTGCCTCTTTTTCTGGACTGTCTTTTTACATCAGACTATGGAAGTAGCTCCCAAACTCTCCAAGAATGTATGCACGAGAACCATGTCACAAAATCAAATGACTCCAATGAAAAATTATTAATTTATATTTCTGCCTGTCTTCACTGAGAGCAGATGAAATGGAGTCTATCTCTATCCTACAAAATATAGGAGGTTCTTCAGAAGCTACAACTCAAGAGTAGGGAACAAATGCAAACTGTTAGGAAATGCTGTGCTCTATGCATAAAGGCAGACCCAGCTGAGCTAAAGCACTGCACCTTAGGAAAACCACACAAGGATCTCATCTAATCACCTACAAAAATACAAACTTGGAATAACTTAATTGAACAGAAGAACCTTATGATACGATACCACTTCTTTATTTTTAAAAAACACTACACCTTGTAACCGGTATTAGCAAAAGTTTTACAAAAGCAGCAATCAAAGGCCAATAAACAAACACAAAGTGTTCAGGGACTGTGCGCTGCAAAGGTTACCCTGTTTTCACAACAAGGAAAAAGAGGCAGGAACAACACTGGGAAGGAGCAATAGGAAGGGGCTGAGCAAAACTGAAGAAGTTGAAAGCTGAAGTGACTCTGAGACAAAACTGAGATCCCTTAAAGTGGTATCACAGTAAGCAGTGGAGAGTTTTAAAATCCAGAAAAGCAATTTCCCAAATGGATTTCAAAAATGAGGAGTAGGTCAAAGGAACTAACCTATATGTGATGGCTATACAGCTATCTAAATGTGACAGGCCTACATTAAGGCGTTTTGACTACCTTGTCCTTTCAAAGCAAGAGCACTAAGGAACAAGTAAAAGAAGAAACTGCAGTAGCTAAACTAGTAAGTGACAGAGGAAAACAGGAAAAAAAAAGCAAACCAAAAGCAATCTCTCATGGCAAAAAACATGGGAAACATATATGGAAATCTTTTATTTCAAAACTGAATCCTTAATTTCAGGACAAAGTCCATCTGTACTTCAGTTAAGGTAGCAAAAATCACTTTGTCATCACTTTAGTGTTTTCAGAGGTAAAGACTGAAGTGTTTCATCACCAGTGGACCCCGAAAATGTAAAGGTATCTGTATAAAAAGGACACTATTCTTCTCTAACTTCTTCTCAAGCAACATGTTGGAAAAAAATTCTTTGAAATTTATTTTGGTATATTTTCCACCAAGGTATGGTGTACACAATCTTACATAGCCCATTTTGCTAACTTTTATGATATCATATTAAGCTGAGAAGAGATCAGTTGTTACAGAATTAACAGGAAAAAAATTCAGAGTCTGTTTTCTTTGAGTGAGGCTTTGAGTACAGCCATCAATAAAAAAAAAACAAACAACACAAAAACCAAACAAAAACCAGAAAGGAGTGTACATAAAAATAAACAGAAAACTGCTGAACTACTACTTCAATTCTACAATAATGGGCCCTGGTAATTCCCCTTCTCAAAGGCCATTTCCCCTTCTCTTCTGTATCTTTTTTTTTAAAGTATTTCCTATATATCCCATTGAAAGATGGGTTTTCCTGTTCTCAGTCATGCCTCATTACCCATGTTGTGTATAAGGAGTAAAGTGACTTCAGTCTGGCTGGAAGATGTTCTGTGAGATGACACATGATTCATTCCAGAACATTTTAAAAACTGTATATGTGTAAGCAGTACTGATGCTTAACTTGAAATTTAGTAAAAAAAACCCCAATATATTTGGTGTTCTTAGTACCAAATATCTTGTTAGATATTGTTTTCCGGAAATGCCCCGTCACAGATGAAGTAAAGCAGCAGTCTCGCTTCTAATTTCATCCACCAGTTATTGTGGTCTGATAGCTGCACATTGGCAGTCTCCCATGCCACCATAAAACCATGAGTTCACTTTCTAGATCGCATCATAGATTCCTCACTGCTTACTGGCTCATTACTCATGAACACACTCTACTGAATTATTTCAGCATAAAGCAGGTTTTTCAACATACACTTCTCAGATGGAATGTTGCAAGTCTTTGTAACAGGCAGGTTTGCAACATGTCAGAGATCACAGAGATTTGATTTGTGTATGCTCTGAAAACTCTGAAATTTTACACGGATTATACACTTGCTCGCGGTGTCCCTTCCTCCTCCTTTTCTCATAACTTCAGGTCACAACAGACCCCTACTTGTTTCCTTTTCTGCTCCTTGATTTCCACCACCTCTTCACAAGTCTGACATCAATTACAGAGATACTGTTGTGGACTTTCCTTCAATTCCCACTGCAAGCTCAGATTTCTAAATTCTGATTCCTTTGATACTGATCCTCGGTGGGATTTTTGGCAATAACAATTCCTCTTGCCAGTTTCTTAATTTTTAAAAGGAATACAAAAATAACTGTTTACCACAAAAAAAAAAAAAAGCTGTTGTTTTGCGCTCAGAAGATGAATAATGCTTTGAGTGAAATAGTAGCCCTGCATGGAAGGGCAACATAGAGGTCAAATACTGTTTAATTCCTACACTGGCCCTATCATTACTTTTGACCTCATTTATCATCTTTGAGGCATTCATATAGATGTTCTTCAGCACCTCAGCAGACCAGGCACACACTAGAAAAGATAATGGTAAAGACAACATCAAATGTATTGTTTAAAACCTGCCCAACAAAGTGTGCTGTATTTAGCAGCAAAAAAGTTGAAGGTACTCCCTGCAAAAACTTGGGAGGATTGTGGCTGATAAGGGATCACACAGTTTACGGAAAGAAATAGGTAACTATGCTCTCCTCTACAACTTGAAAGGGGATGGGATAAACATCGCAGAAAGAGAAGTTTATCTGTTTCTAATATGTGCAAAGACTTGTGTTCTGAGGACTTTTTCCTTTTTTTTTTTTTTTAATCAAACCCAAGGGAACAGAAGTTTCTTTACCTGAGAAGACAAAAATGAGAGTGAAACTTGAAAGTCACAGTATGCTAGGGATTGGAAGGGACCTCAAAAGATCATCTGGTCCAAAAGTCCATACCACCCAGGTAGACACTGCTTAAAAATAAGTAGTTACTGACTAGAAAAGATCTTTTCCAAGATTCTTCATGACATACTGTGGTAGTACTATCAATTTGTAACCAGATGAATTTTATCAAACTTACTTCCAACTATGGACCACGAACGATGGTGATGAGTTGATCATCTTTTAATGTCATCCAGATGTGTCTCTAACTGTAAAGAGTTCCTTATGCCTTTGAAAACACTATTTACTAAGTACAATTTTAGTATGTGTCTTCTACTCAGTATCTTCACAGTTACTGGTATTTTTGGATGTATTATAGAAACCTGCTTTCACCTAAACTTGCTTTCTAGAATCTTTACCTTTCTATATTTTTAGGCCACATGGTTTTTATTCCATCATGAATTATACTTTTGCTTTACTTTAGCACTGTTTCTTTTTTCACTTGTATGCTGAATACCACAAGCTGGAACTTTCTTCATTTTCTTCAAAGACAGTAAACATCTTAAACACACCTTCTGCTCCCTTATACCATCTCTATGTTGATGTTTCCTGTCTGCTCTAACAGACTTGTTTTAGATGTCCCAGTGTATTTTGTCTTCAGCCTGTTTGCTTTCCAGTTTGAGAGCTTACTGGCAGACAGGGGCTGTAAGTTTGCTTGCAGAGCATTGAGGCAAACAGTCAGGACTTAATGAGTAAAATAGCTGGTTGCTCAGGAGGCAACAGGTGGTTTTCACCATGAAACACATTGCCGTACAGACTCCCCAGCTCACATCAAAGGAGAGAATCTGAATATTACTTTGACCAGTTTTGACAAGAAATTGCCTAGCTACTTACGTAACTTTGATGGCATTTAATGCGGTTGTCAGTGACCACTATCCGTCACCTTCTCGAGGAAGATATGGCAGTGTAACACAGCTCTAGCTAGCATAACAAGGCTTTGCAGTTTTCTATGTTTTATCAAGAGTTTGTCATTCACATGTTCTCTAAGCTTATTCATAGTATGTTCCTGAACCCATTGGCAAAACACAGGCTTCACGTGCTTATCTTTTGGATGCGCAAAAGGATTTGTTGAGCATAAGACACACATTGTCAGCATTGTGCACATTTGTTTCTTTTAGTGGTAAGAAAAGTCTAAAATCCAAACAAAATTACCACAGTGTTGAACCTAAGTTTATCTTCAACTGTCCTTTAAGCATGGGATCTTCCCATAGGCACTTTCTTAGCCATTTAGGAAGCTGCCATCCAGAGACTAAAATAGCTTATACAGTTGCAAGAAAAAGTATGTGAACCTTTTAGAATTTCATGGTGTTCTGCATAAATATGTCATAAAATGTCATCTAAGAGTCACCTAAGTCAAGAGTATTGACAAATATAATGTGCCTAAAATAATAACACAAAAACAATTCTGATCCTCCATGTCTTTATCGGACACATTCATTCAACATTCAAAATGCCAGTGGAAGAAGTCAGTGAACCCTTGAGCTGACCTTAAAAAAACCTAAACAAAAACAATTCTGATCCTCCATGTCTTTATCGGACACATTCATTCAACATTCAAAATGCCAGTGGAAGAAGTCAGTGAACCCTTGAGCTGACCTTAAAAAAACCTAACTGAGTCAGGTTAACCTGGAGTCTTGTTAAGAACAGGAGTTTGGAGGTGTGGATTAGAGCTACATTGACTGGTAAAAACCTCTCAACCTTTTTGAGTTTGCTCTCCACAAGATGTATGCTTACATGAGCCATGCCCTGCCAAAAAGAGCTTTCAGAGGATCTCCCAACCAGAATTATTGATTTACATAAAGCTGGAAAGGGTTACAAAGTGATTTCAAAGACCTTAGAATTTCACCAGTCTACAGTCAGGCAAACGATCTACAAATGGAGACACTTTGGGACTGCGGCTACTCTACCAAGAAGTGGGCGCCCAATCAAAATGACCCGAAGAACACAAGGAAGACTCATCAGTGAGGTAAAGAAACAACCCCGAGTGACAGCCAAAGAGTTGAAGGCATCATTGGAACTGGCTGACATCCGTGTTCATTGGTCTGCAGTACGTCAAACACTGACCAAGCAGGGTGTCTGTGGCAGGACACCACGAAGGAAGCCGCTGCTTACTACACAGAACATTGCTGCATGCCTGAAGTTTGGCAAAAGAGCACATCGACACTCCACAGGGGTCTTAGCAAAATGTTTCATGGACTGATGAAACAAAGAGTAAACTATTTGGAAAGAACACGCAGCACTACATCTGGTGTAAAAAGGGCCCTCCCTGCATATCATGAAAACACCATCCCAACCGTAAAGTACGGTGGAGGAAACATCATGATTTGGGCCTGCTTTGCTGCATCAGGGCCTGGCCAGGCTGCAGTCATTGAGGGGAAGATGAATTCCCAAGTGTACCAAAAAATTCTTCAGAATAATGTGAGAATGTCTGTACATCAGCTGAAACTTTGTAGACGTTGGGTGATGTAACAGGACAATGACTCAAAACACCGGAGCAAGTCCACAACAGAATGGCTTGAGAAAATATAAATCTGCCTTTTGGAGTGGCCACATCAGAGCCCAGACCTCAGCCCAACAGAGATGCTCTGGAATGACTTGAGGAGACCCAAACACATGAGATGTCCAAAGAGAGTTAAAGTAGTTCTGCTGGGAAGAATGGGCTAAAATCCCTCCTGAAGAATGTGCAGCTCTGATCCACAGCTACAGCAAGTGCCTGGCTGAGGTTATTGCTGCCAAGGAGAGGTCAACCAGTTATTGATTCCAAGGGTTCACTGACTTTCTCCACTGGCATTTTGAATGTTGAATGAGTGTGTTCAACAAAGACATGGAGGATCAGAATTGTTTTTGTGTTATTATTTTAGGCACATTATATTTGTCAATACTCTTGACTTAGATGACAGTTAGATGACATTTTACGACAAATTAATGCAGAATATCATGAAATTCCAAAAGGTTCACATAAAGTAGCTCTTGCCTTACAAATCAGTTTGCCAGACGTGAAATATCATAATAATGAAAGATGTCAAATTTTTCTGACCAACTCTTTACTTAATAGCTTAATAGCTTAATAATGAGAAGCTCTGTGAATAAATTTTCCTTCAAATGTTAAAAATCTGTGTGTGCTGGGTGTGAGAGGAGGTGAAGTAATAGGACAATGGGAGAAATGATGGAGGGAATGGGAAGATAGGCTGATGAGAACAAAAGGGATCATCTAGTCCAACACGTTTCCACAAGGCAGCATCAGTTATTCTTGTCTTTCCTAACCCATTTGGCTAGTGACTTCATTCATACTTCCCTTACAAATTAGATCTTCAAGACCTCCTGTTATCGTCATTTTACTCTGCCTCCTTTTTTTGCTGTACAGCGCCCAAAGTGGGATATCACATTCCTGTCTACCAACACACAACTAAGCAAGGAGTGTCTGTCAACAGCAATTGCACTCACTGTGCAGACATGCATTCAGACTGAACTACTGACAGAGGGAGAAACTCATGCCCTTTTCCTAAATGGCTAAAGCTCATTTCTCATTTCCATATCCCTTTAACCATCTGAACTTGGAAGCCAGTTCTAACAAGAGACTGGATAGCTCAAAATAAAAAGCCCTCTTAAGTTGCTCACAGAACAATACAAATATTAGAACATATTCGATCTTCAGTGCCTCTAGTAGTTGAATAGGCACAGATCAGAAATAATCTCAATTCTGAAAAATTTGATCAGCAAAGAATATGGAAACAGTCTTAGCAAAACTGGTAAGGAGGGAATATATTCATGTTCAGTGCTGGTACCTCAACTGACAACCCTGCATAGGAACAGGAGGCACAGTGCCCACATTTCTGGCTGAGAGCAGATATCCCTTCATAAGAACTTTAAAAGGCAATGGTATAATCAGTTTGAATGACAACCCCATTAAGAGTTGTGTCTTTAAGCCTTCCTGAAACGCTGAAACCTTTCAACAGGGTGATATTAGGAAACAGCAAAACACCAAGGGATTTCAGCCCGGTGAAACGGAGAGGTGATGCTGGGAGAAGTCACGTCACTGGAGTCGCGCAGTCAGATGGCAGCACACAGGGCCTCCACGGAGAACCCCTTTGGTTTTCCAAGGATTCTGGCTGGCTGCAGGAGGTGCTTTGTCTACAGATGGGTTTCCCAGACCCTGGGGGAAAACCTCAAGATGAAAGCAGCAGGTTACTGCATGGCTGCATTCAGGTTTATTTGCAGGGTGATGTACCTGCGCGCAGGTTTCCCACAGGTTATATTTAGAACAGTGTAACCCATACAGACCTCAAGTAAATCACAGCTCACGGCTTTTGGCGGTTTCGGTGGTTTGGTTTACAAGAACATATGAGGTTTATCCACAGCCAAAGCCTTTGAACTAAATTTCCCATATATTTCTGCTATCATCTAATTCATTCTCACTGAGAAGGAACAGGAAAGCTCACATCTTAAATTGATAATTTGTTAATGTTTCACGTTGTACAAAACCAGAAGCACAAGGATTAAAGAAGTACAAAATATATGTTTGTCATGTGATACAGCTAGCAGGAAATATTTTAGAAATTTTTTTCCTCAGAAAAGGCTGGTTTATTCAAAGCAAAGTTATTTTCAAAGAAATGTGTCAAATCATTTGCCATTTAAAAAAGCAGATGGTGTTTTGAAATTGCTCAAATATTCCATTTAGATATTTTTAAGATGGAAAAAATTCTGGTTTAAAGTTCAAAATTACTTCTTTTTTTTAGTTTATCCTCCCAAAGATTAATATAAATACATTGAAAAACAAACCAAAATGAAACATTTCAAAAATACTAATATTAAATATTTAAGTTGATCTGACTCACCTTCCCCCTAACCACTGTTCATACATAATTGCTTTTTGATATTTTTTTACTATTTCAGAAAAGAGAAAGTTCTGAAACTTCAAAAACTTCTTGACATACATCATAATTGATTCTGATCCATCTTCACATTAATTTTGTGAAAATTATGAAGAACATTTTTTCAGAAATATTTTGAAAGTATCTTTCTCACACCCATTTTTTTTATCATTGAGCATATTTGCTTATTATTTAAATAGTCTTAATATTACAGAATCCTCCTTTTTCTGTATTTTACTCCTTCCAAGGTGATTTCTAACATCATAGACTATTTTCTTACAGCAACTAATTGTGAAGCCACAGACAGAAGTCTTTAACTTAAGGTGAAAAATAGGTATCTGGAAGACATGAGAAGTGCTGGCAATGGTCCTGATCTACAAGAAATTATTAAAATCAACAGCTCAAGGCCCAAGGCAAAAAAAATGTTCTTAACAGACATAAAATGCAATACATAGCAAGAGTTTTCAATTTTTTTCTGGGTGAAATAGGGTGCGTAGCACTTGTTGAACTCTGGAACACTGCCAAAACCAAGGATATAGATGTTCAGAAAAGGATGTCCTTGCAAATTAGCAGTAAATAAAAGCAATGGTATCTTATGTATATAACAGTTTCTCCACTCACAGTCATCAACTCACTGGCTTCTTCTAAAATTGTATTCAGTGTCTGTAGAGGTTTATACCACAGAACAGCATTGCCTCAGTCGTCTTCTTCACACCCCTCGATGCACAGCCCCAGAAGACTTTTTGACAACTCCACCAGTCACGTCAGCATCTTATTTTTAACTAATAAGAATACGATTAACCTAATCAACAAGCACTCAAAAATCTGCATTTACCAGGGACATAAACCCTCCAATATTTAAATAATACCTATTTTGTCTAACCCATCTGAGATTCTATGCAAACTGACCCTTTACACAATAAGGTCATGTAGAAAACTGAGAGCTGGTTGTGGGCCTGTCCAGGGCTGATCTCTGATGTGAACGGTCACTTCAAAGGAGTGACCACTAACAAGTCCTCATTGGAACAGACGGGAGCTAAGTGCCTAGCTAGCGTTCATTTTGTGCATTTTCACCTCTGAACGTCTGTATTTTTGTAGACTTTTCTAAGCTTAATGTTGAATGGCATTTTTCAAGGAAAAAAAAACAAAAACAACCAACCAACCATCAACAGCTGGGTGCTAAAATACTACCTTCTGGGAAAACAGTGATTTAAATATGATTTATATTAAATGTATGTGCCTGTGTTAGTAAATACGTACCTGTAAAACAGTCACCATTAGCACAATTTTGAAGTCTTTATATCATGAGAGAATATTTATAATATACCAACTCATTAGAAGGCAAAAAAAGTGATGTGCTGTACTAGAAGCCAATATTGCTGAAATCAGCATTTTCACTATAAAGTTACAAATATCCTGCTTATTGATTATCATCTCTTTCATTGTACTCTTAGGACGTCCCAGGCATGGATGAAATGCCATGTGCTGATCTGGACCCTCTAAACATGTGAAGATGATCAAGCCAGAACACTCTCGTTTAGCAGCACTAGGACCTTACTCAATTATTATATTATTACAGGAAAGAACACATAAACAGTTTGCTATCTTTTCTACCAAATTTGCATTTTGAATCCCTTATTTAATCTGTTAATGTCTTTATAACAACTTACAATGTCTCATACCGAGAAGTTAATTCAAAAATTTAAGTACAGATTACATGCTAAGTTTCATATTAAAAATTATTTGATCTGAGCAGCAAAAGCATTCCAATGTTCCACTTCAAAAGAAGGTTTCAATCCTGGTCAGTCAAGAAAGAGAGATTTAAATGGAAAAAGCAGCTTCTAGGATGAAAAGACCAACTAAGAGGAAACATCCAGAAAAAATTCAACTTACTTGGTGCCAGTATTTCCCTAAATTAAATGTTAAGGATTAGATTCTGACTTAACACACTACAAGTCACATCTGCAGAAGTAAGTAAATGTATGCAAAGATGATGCAATATTGCACACAGTATCTTAAAATAACCTTTCCTTATTATTTAGCAGCCTGGTCAATAATTTAAGACCCTTGGTCCCAGCCTTCATTTTTTGCAAAATTAACTGGAAGAGATCGGTGTTAATAATTGGCGCACTGCTACAAGAAGCACCATTAAGAAGACAGCAGGCACAGCACTCTTCCCTTGTCCTTGTTCCAAGCAGCAGTGGTAACTAGAACTTCTGGAGTTGCAAAAACTTTCTTCTGAAACACAGATTTCAATAACAACATTTCCAGGGGAAATACCACTTCTTATGAAATCAAGTGGATATTAGGACAAAAAAAAATTTGTCTAAAAATCTATAATTAGCTAAATTAAAAGATCTGTAAACTGCTTTCAACAATATTTTAAAGCCTAGCACCTTTCCTGAATTTTGTTCTATTTTCGTTTGCACATAGTTTAACTAAGATGCATTATGTAAGCTTAAAACTACAGAATTTCTTCTGTTTTCCGTTCTGAGAGAAACTAAAGGTTAATTTTCAGCACTTTTTTTTGGTGTTTTTTTTGTTTGTTTATGACTATTTACACATCATGAAAATTAGGATTAAGGAACTGGAATCCAATGCTTCAGAGTAGCATTTATTTCACTGCACTGAAAACAAATAAACAAACAACAAAGCCGAAACTTGCTGCATTTTTCCGGTAGCAAAAAAAAATCACCAGCAAGGACTCACCTCTCATGTTTGCCTAAAATAAATGTTAATTTTTGTCCAGATGCATTTTGCATATTTGTTACAGCTCAACTATGAACTACTCACAGAAAAACTTAAGAACACAATGTGTGTTCTTAAATGCTACTGTCTGTTGTCTAAAGGCACCTCAGTTTTACAGCAGGAGTGTTGATGCTTCCAACCTTTTTATTACCTGAAAACCCATCAACAGCTTTATAAGGATGAATGCAACACAGTTCAGTTTGTAATTGCAAAATTCACTTTTAAAAATGGCAGATGTGTGCCAGCACATCTGGAAACCACTTTTAATCATACCCTCCTCAAGTGGGAAAGCAGTAGCTTGTACCCATAGTGAAACTTTTATATCTGACCACACAAATGCTAGCAACCACCTGTGCTTGACACTGATTTTCATTATAGAGTATATCACATTACTACCCTATTATTCCAGAATGACATTTGAAGCTGTTGTGTGACTAAGCTGCAGCAAGTGTGGTCTTGAAAAGGCCTCCACTCTACAAAAATGTAATAAACTTGATTGCAGTTAGGGTACTTACCATTGAGGATATCACAAAATGCATGCTCCTAAAGTTGGCTCCTCTTGCTCTGCAAGTCATAAAAGATACAAATTAACAATCATGGTTACCAGTTTGGAATTTAGCAGACTAATGTATGCCCCTTGCAAGTATTTGAATTACTTTCCAATATTTGTTTTTTTTTTTCTATTAATACAGGAGCATCACACTCAAATGCTCTGCTTCTTCAGCCATGCTTTGAGATTAAAAAAAAGCCATTTCAACTGTGATCTGCCAGCCCAACAGTATTTCAATTCTGTCATAAATATTTTAATAAGTTGCAAACATGCCCAGGTTGGGTTTTCTAAACTTAACCTTTCTCCCCTACTCCCCGCTGCCCCACCCAAGTGTAACAGCTTTTTTACATCACTGTTCCTCTTTCTGACCCCCCCCCCCAACAAAAAAGAAGGAAAAAAAAA
>NW_009693905.1:15783-64783 GCF_000703405.1 Apaloderma vittatum | reverse complement strand
ACTCTTTCAATATTTTGGAAGAGTATAATATTGACAGGTAAAATTTTATATATAATAGTGGAAGGAAAAGAAGCACTTGCAACACCTGTCCCTTGGGAGAACTAGTATGCCCAGGGACATACTTGTCAGGAATGGACATTGGTATGTGTAAGTTTGTAAAATGTAAAGTACATAATTTCACAGACTGTATTGTAGGATAATTTGCTATGTTGACCCACATAACATGCAGGTAACTAAAACCAAACACCACTTCAGCGTAATTTAAGCTACTTTTCAGTTACTATGCTTAACAGAAAAGCTTTCACACTGTTATACACCTGAAAAAATATATTCACCTGTCTCATACTTTCTGAATTTATTTCAGAACTTGAGTTTTGTGGTGACTCATGAAGCCACAGAGGATTCCCCACAGGACTGAGCCCTCTCCCACATACAGCCAAGAGCTCCGAGATCGCAGCTGAAAGCAACTTGCCTCGCTTTGAGAAAGACTCCAAGTGGACCTCAGCCCAGGATCTCGAGACAGCTGCTACTCTCCCTCTGTGTCCGGCAGAACAACAACCGACCTGTAGAGCCGCAAGGACCTTGGCTTCGCTCCTGCCTTCCCATCGCTCTCCCCTCGCCGCTATGCACAGACGCACCGAAGCCCAGAAGCGTCCCAGTGCTGCTGTCTCACAGTGCCTGGGAGAGCTGCTGCGGCAGGCAGGGCTCCCCGGGTCAGCAGAGAGGGAACAGCAAGGTTTGCTGTAATGCACCTTTCTCTTTTTTTCTTTTTTTCTTTTTTTTTCCTCTTTTTGTCTGGTCATCTCGGGGCCTCCCACGCAACACCTGGTAGGCATGTAAACGTTCACTCAATGACTATGCATTAAAATAATGTAGGGAGTGTTCGCCGGGTCATATGTGCAACTTTTGCAAAGATGTTGGTAAGACTTTAAGAGATTGAGCACGTTAACAGTCCTTAAACCTGCTGCTATAAAAGTGCAACCTGACTTCACACTGCAAATACATTTATTATACGTGCAAAGAAGGTATAATATTCCTCCTCTTATTCTTTTGTTGTGGTAAAAATTTTAGATGGTCAAAACAAACGTTCACTTCTGTGAATTGCTTAAATTTAAAAGAATAAAGGATTGTGGTCTACTTCAAAATACAGGCACACTCTGAATGTAACTTGTTAAAGTTTTTCCAACTAAATACCCTTGCATGGCAAACAAAGACTGAAGAGTACTCTATAGTACTCTACAAATGATAAAAATATACGTTTTATGTTTGAAGCTAAAGGTATTCTGAAACCAGCCTTACTGAAAAAAATTATGTCTAGTTATCAAAATAATAGACCTAGAATGTAAATTCATTTCATCTTGGACATACGCTATCTAATGAAGCATTTAAACAGGGATGCACTAGAAGGCAGGCTGTTGCACTTTCCAAACTCGGCTTGAAATTGTGTCAAGAACTGATATAATCAAGGTCAGCCATGGGAGTCATTTATAGGAGGGGGGAAGGATGAGGGAAAACATTAGAAATGGGCAAAATAAGCACTCAGATGTCTGCTGCTTTACAACGCAAGGAAGGCACGTTCAAACGTTTCACTCACTAAGCCTTCCTCTCCGAGGCGTGACAATGAAGACAACGAAGCTGCTGGAGGAAGATGGCAATGCCAGTCACGAACTAAGTGCCGTCATGAACTAAGGGGGAAGAGGCAGCCAGGTCACAGAGTGCTGGATCCAAAGAGCCGCAAAGTCAGGGGGATTCTCTCTGCTGGTTGCAACGGGCCCTAGACCAGCCCCTTGCCCTTGTTCCTCTTTAACTATCCCACTCATAACGCTGTCATCATGGGCTTAAGGATGTGATTGGGAAGGAGAGCAGGAAAGTCTTTGAAGTCATGAAATATATCCATGGCCCTGGATATCTGCCATCTTAAAACACTAAGGAGCTGAGCACCCTCGGCCTTAGCAGCAGGTTAACGGTCTGGAAGCAAGGAGCAAACAAAGAGAAACAACCAAACCCAGCATGGATGCATCCTCCCTGCCCAACTCCCTCTGATTCCAGGCATTTTGGGTGCCCTAGAGCCATACCCCTGACACCAGCCAGTCAGGCTGATCACACACCCGCAGCCACACCACAGCTTGCCCGTCGTCCCACCACCCCTGACACCCACTGGAAACCAGCTGCAGGGCCAGGGGTTAGTGCTTGGTGCTGCACATATCTGCGGGAGGGAAAACACCCAGACTTAGGTGCAGGGTGTCAGGGGGGAAAACACCCAGACTTAGGTGTAGGGTGTCAGGGAGGCTGAGCGGGCAGAGGGATTACTCCTGGGAGCAGGGCGCCGCTGACAAAGCCGCAGCCGTTTTCCCCACGGCAGGGTTCATGTCGTGCCCAGTCTCTCCTGTAGCAAACTGACTGAAAATACTAAAAAGTCTTTGTGACCCTATTGGTCCTGCCAGGGGAGCTCGACTGGCAGGACAATGCATCTTTGTTCTGAATTAAAAACATTACTTGGGCATCGTAATTATTTAAAAGCCAAGAGGAATATAGTTTTGTGATCATAAGCACCATTTGTTAATCGAAGCAAATGTTTAAAACCATGAAGGTTTACTAGAGAAAGGAGAGAGAGTAATACCAAACACTGCTATGACTACATGTAGCTTCATCCAGCCAGTGCAATCATACTTGTATTCAGAAATCACTGTAGCATAGTCACAAACCAAAACGATAGCTGTAGTGAAAAACCACATACAACATGCTGATACGGAGGGATTTCATTAGCACATTACATTACTGGATACTGCAAGTAGTCTGCCTGCTACGTTCTCCTGTCTGAAAGAATACAGAGCAATCGTGGCTATTCTAGTATGGAAAAATGGGAGGCAGAGCAAGAAAGAAATGGAGAGAATTTGTGTTAAATTGGATTTTCTTGTCTCCTCCTGTAGCTTTTATCACCTAGATGACAAAATATTATCATTAGCAGTTTATTCCAAAAGTTAACATTTGCCCATCGTTTTCTATTTGCTCTAAACCACAAAGGTTGGAGCCTGTTATTCACTCCCCTTATCTTACTCTGTTACTTTAGAATCTAAGAGCGCACTGTGCACATTAATCTTTCATGGCAGAGTTCACTGAAGTTCTGCCAAAATTCAATAATTATGTTCCATCCAATGCAGCAATTTATTTATCTCTTTGCTGGAATTTCGAACATATAGAACAAAGTGCTTAGTTTATATGAATGAAATGCTTGCTAAAAAAAAAAACCCCACAAGACAAAACAAAACAGTCCCATTTCATTTCTGAAGTTTTAAAACACACAAGAATCTATTGAGGAATAAAGCTATTTTTACAAGACAAGACCTCATGTTTTCTTGATAAACTGAGAAAGTTCTACAATATGTTCAGGGTGGGTTTTTTTCATATAAGTGAAAGTATTTTATAAATGCATTTTTAACTTTTATTCCAGTGTTTAATAATATGTAGCACTTAGGCTGCACTACTAAAACATAAAATATTAATGTCTACCAGTCATTAAAAATGCCAACTACAAAGTGAGAATCTGTATTTTGAATAAATTGGTTTACTACACTGAAATGGGTAACTAGGAGTTCAACAGTTGTACAGAGTAAAATCTAAGATACAAAATTACAACCAAGTTAAGGTTCATAATTGCACTCTTTCATGCTATGTTTGCAAACAAATAGAAAACATAAAGCCCTCCAAGTAGGAAGATTAGGACACATAATTCTTGAAGGCAGTTAAAAATAAAAATTGCATAATGGAGAATACTTAATATCCTCCACGTTTTGTAGTCTCAAGAAAAGTAACTAACCAGCTATTTATCAACTTAACTATAAAAAAGAAACATTAATCTGCTGGTCCGGGGTTTAAAAACAGAATACAGCACCTAGACATTTTAAGCTTTATACTTATGAATACAGAATGTTGATTTATCTGATAGAAACGTGAGTTCTTTCTAGGTTGGTGCAGACCATAGATTTTTTGATGAAGGAAAATGCTAATTTGGTGTCTGCAATCCTATGTCAAATTTGCAATGTTTAAAGTTTTTAAGTAAAACTCTCTGTTACCTCATGTATTAGAAGGTACACTTCAGGCATGCTATCACACAAAATTTTACTCTGGGTTCAGAAACTGCTCACAGAGTTTTTGGAGCATAACTTGCTGTGATTTATAACTCAACCCTTCACCAACCAAAACAGAAATGAAAACCTCTAAAAGGAGTGCATTAGCATGTGTTCGTTATTTCGCAGTAAAAGCTTCTAGGTAAAACTAGGAATACCACAGTAAAGCATTTTTAAGTTAGTTTTGCAGTAAGTAGAAGTGTATATGCATATTTTAAATTAACTGTACCTATTTTAATAACTCAGGAGAAATTACTTCCATGCATCAGCAAATAAATTCCACAATGATTTGCAAAAATTCTACTATAACATT
The DNA here is from genome assembly GCF_000703405.1 of Apaloderma vittatum. NCBI lineage: Eukaryota > Metazoa > Chordata > Aves > Trogoniformes > Trogonidae > Apaloderma > Apaloderma vittatum. Next base: position 60,343 of record NW_009693905.1, on the reverse strand, counting down.
TACTTTTGCACCCAGTATTTTCATTTTCTGGAAATGCTTTACATTAAAATAGAATTCAACTGTGATGTATTTTTCCATGTTTTAAAACTTCCTAAAAACCCCAGAAAAATGCAATTCAGTCCTACCTAGTTTATTTTACTAATTTCCTCTATTTTTTTTCTTAATCTTACCCGCTTTCTTTCATTGTAAATACAGTGTGTTAAACTCGTAGGAGACTTTCGAGTATTTTAACTCAGTCTCCTGCAACATAACAATGAACAAACTCTCCCAGGCGAGTTATATGAAAGTTCAGATACTGAGGAGTGTAGTACAGCTCAAGCTTTTTTCCCAATCTAGCGATGCCTTGCATTATGTAACAAGCACACACACACACACACACAACACCTTACAGAAAATGTACGGTTTAACAGAAGAGAGACAATACCTGTAAAGCCCATTTTAACAGCAGGAACTATTGCAATAGGGATCAAGGCTGGGGAGGGGGGGCCGGGCAGGGGAAGGTGCGAAAAGGCTGTTCCACATCGATATTGCTGCTGAAGTACGGTATTGCTTATAAGTAAACAACACTTAGAGGAAGGAACAAGCAACTCCTCAGCTACAGCCACAAGTGCTCTTATATAAAATGAAAAAAACTTAACGAAAATGCTGCCCAACGCATTTTGTCTTTACATTGAATGCACACGGAAAAGATACTGGGGTCAAGTATACACAGCGTGTAATAGGAGGTCCTTAATTTCCAGTTGCTGGGTTGCTTTGTTAAATACCGATTAAATTCACAAAACGTTCAAGTGTACAATAATAATGTATTCACTTACAGCGCCAGAATTGTTTATATAATATCAGCAAGGAATAATCACCCATTTATTGCACTGATGATCTCCACAAGTTTCGAAACTCTGAGCACACTTGAAACGTGAACTTTCTCAGCTCCTTATTAATGTTTAGACTAACTCCCTTTCCCCCTTTTTACCAACAATGGACAACCCAGCTCCTGCTCCCTGTCTCACAGATCAGACCCATACCCAGATTTTAAAGAATCAGGATAGACCGAAAGGCACCTCCGAGATTGCTCCTGCAAATTTCCCCCCGGTGGATCTAGGCACATATTTTTTATATAGTTAGATCAAAAAGCTTCAGTCACGCAATTCAAACAAAGAAACTTCTCGAAAATGTCGTTACTTACTGTTCACTGAGCATAATTTACTGAGATTAAAAGTTTAAAGATTCATCTGCTTTACGTCCACAAGTGTTTTAAGCAACCTCTAATACTGTATCCTGATTAAATGTGACAATTAGGGTCGCTTTGGCATGTTGAAAAATATAAAGGTACCAACGATCCTCATTATGCCTCAAGCACCCTGTAGCCTGGTTTTTGGAGGTGCGTAAGCTGCGGAAATTTAGAATGATAATAGCAACAATTTGGTACACGAGGAAAAAACAGACAACCCCCCCCTCTTCCTTGAATGCTTCAGATATACTGTATAAAGTCATTTTGACATGCCTACACAACTGGTTGTGGCAGCTTTCAGACATGATTCCTAATCACAAAAAAATGCTTCAGGTTCTTTTAGAGAAAGCTTGCCGTTGGGAAGTTGATTTTGGCCAAGTGCCAAAATCATGTGCAAAAGGGGCCCTCATTACCAATTCATGGCAGCCTTCAGCGCTGACAAAAAATGTGACCCAACAGGCTAAAGCAACAACTAAAATTAAAAAGTATGAGACAAAGACAACTTACTTAATATTCCTTCCATCGCCACATTAAACTTTTCCGTAATTAAACCCTTGTTAGTTCAAAGCAGTTTTCAACTACTTTTAAATGATTGCACGGGCAGTCTGTAACAGTTGAAAGCTCTCCCTGTAAATGCTCCCCGGCCACGCTACTTTTCGCAGCGTTTGGGTCCAGCGGCCGAACTTTCTGCCGCGCGCCTCCTGTGAGAAACCCCTCTCCAAGAAAGAAGCGAGGCGGCCGCACGGACTTCAGTGAAAACCAAGCAGCACGTCACAAGATTTTGCGAGCCTTAGAGGCACAGGAGGAGTGAGGAGGGGGGAGGAGAGAAAGAGCACGGTCCGCGGGAGCAGCTATTTCCTAAACTTTCTAAAAAGCTTATCGAAACGGGCATGCAAACATCAAGCAATCGCAATTAACAGCGCTGGCTGCCCCGCTATCCCATAAAAGCAGATTCGATACACGGCCTTACCTAGATGTCGTCTGGCTTTTCTGTGGATCAAAAAGTTTCCTGCCTAAGCACAGAGATATTCTTTCACAAACCATAAAGGCCCCTTTTATTAATCCGGCACTGTAACAGCCTGCTCCCTACACCACGTTGAGAGCAGGATGCGTCAGCTTTCAAGAGAAAAACAGTCTTAACACACAATTAGTGGCAGATTGTATAATAGAGGATTTATCTTAAAGAGTGAAAAGGCATTTTTTAAAAAGCAAAGAGGGTGCGGTCAGATGTTAGGCTATCCCTGAGAAAAGGGGCCTAGGCTGCACTAGTACCTAAATACTAGCAGAAGCTGACTGGGAAGGGAGCCAATGGAATGACTTTGTTTGACCCAGCTGCCAATCTCTCCTGAAGCACTGCGCCAGACTAAACACTGACACTATTTTAACTCAAATCAGGCTACAGCAGCTGTTTGCTTTCCGGCTCTCAGCTATGCACCATGGCCATGATGACTCTGCACAGCACATATGATAGAGTTGGGGCGCTTCTGCTAAAGCGTGTTCTGTGTTTGGACTGGTGGTATAGAAGTGGGGGCCAGGGACGCTGCTGTTTTGGAGCAGGGGTGTCTTTCTTCCTTTTTTGTTGCTTTATGCATTGGGTTCTTTTCCTTTCAAAATCTCTGCCTCCATTTTTCCCCAAAGCGAAATAAAAATGAGAATTGAGGCTCTCAGAAAATTCAGCATTGCAACTCAGGTGAAAAGACAGAAGTTGCTGCTTGGGACCGACGAGCAGCAGAACACACTATAGAGGTGTGCATGTGCACGCAGGACACCGAAATCCATCTACAGCCTGAAATCATCTATTTTCCTCTTGCTCATCACTTTAAAATCGTTCAGCATAAAAATGATCAACAGAACCTCCCTCTCACTCATTTTCAGCTGTAAAATGAAAACGTTTATGTGTATATAAAAATAAATATATATATATAATACAGCAGGCACTACACGTGTGCATACATGCATGCATTTGCATATGCATCCAGATTCTGATCTAAATAACACCAGTGCAAATTGCACTGTAAGCAGTGAAGTTATTACAGGTTAAAACCAAAGGTGGAATTCAATAGCCAATTTACATACAAAAGTATATGAGACTGAAAAAATACTTAAGCATTATTAGGCATAGACATATGGCATGGAGGTTGGCACGTCTTTTCTAATTCAAAAAAAGTCAAAGAGGAGTTGCAGCAACAGAAACAAAGCACATACACATGTTAAAATCCAATGGAGGCTTCTGAAATACTGGGCATGCAGCACAGTCCAACACAACATCTACAGTTTTGTAGCCTTGGCACTTAAACTCTGCTACAGTACTTAAGCCAAACCTTTGTTTCCCCTCACCCCGCCACAGAGGGTTGCTCTCTATTCCCAAAAGCTGCATGTCATGGTAGTTTCCTCCACCTAAGATACACCTAAATATCACCTAGAATACCTCCACCCAAAAGCAAAAGGCATAGAGAGAGAACACAACCCTTTTTATTTAATATAAAAGTGTATTAATTGTCTTGATACTGACAAGGGGACAAGGCGGTCTGATTCCTGACATCTGAACGCCTTTAATAAGCACTGCTGGGTATCTCAAATTCCATATGTATACTTAACAGAGATAACTGGGGGGGGGAAAATCAGCAAACAAATTGGAAATGAAAGACATAATAAAACAAAAAAAACTAAACTATGAAAGCTGAGCCTGTTGCTTTGTCTTAGGCTGTTGTGCACTGACTGATTTCCATGAGCAGTCTGCTACCAGAAACCAGTGGAAGTCCCTGATATTACACAAGCTCAAATCTCACTAACTACCTGCCCTTCTCACTGTTTCTCAAGTATATTAACAGTTTAAGAAAAGATCTTGGAGAAATATCTTAGATAAACTACCATAAAATGAGCAAGGATTACAAATAAAATGATTAATAGCACAACAAATGTCCAATGTTCCCATCTAACATAAGAACTGAAATGGGAGAGGAGACCTGCCTGAAATGCCAAGAAAGAACACGCAATGCCATTTGCACTAAGGAAGAAGTTACCAGAAAGGCAGTTATCTACACCAGCGAAGTCTGAAATCTTAAAATGGTAGACAGGTGAGACAAAGTCAACAGTTTTTACAGTCACTCTCTTCTCTCTCTAAGGATCACAGCAAGCATTTATCATGAGATAAATTTGCAAGTCCCCCAAAGAAGATGCAACTCCTCAGCAAGGAGAGTGTGTGCCCCGTGAATTCACACGTTGCGTTGCACCAGACATGGAAGGCAATACTGCACCAACAGGTCTAGAAAGACATGAACAACATTGAACTTAGCATGGCTAGAAGAGAACAAAAGTACAAGATAAGAAACAAAATACAGGTTGGAGTGAAGCTTTGCCAGCTCCTCGAGGCAAAGAAGAAGGTAATATGGCCAGATCAACAGACAATTTAGTAACAACATTTGAGAATGACAGGAAGGGAATGATATTGTTCTCAGTGAAGCCAGTAAGGAACTTTTCCAAGAGAGGACAAGATCAGGCCATGGCTTAACCATGGTCGATAGCCACTTAAAACGCTGACATCAAAAAGACAAGACTATACACTTAAACACAAAGGCTGTTCATTAAAACGTAGTATCATTAGCAGAAAGTTCATGGAACCTTCTTCTTCGAAAGCTAATTGAATATTTATCTCTGTTTTAGTTTGTAAGGGTGGGTCCTCTTAGTGTCATTTTGATTTGTAAGGTAAATACTCTTGTCATAATTGCTCCAGGGTGGCTGTAGGAGAGGGAGGTGGTAGCTGGCTTTCCTTTCAACTTCTAAACAAATTTTTGTTGGCCTTGGGCAATGCATGAAGAAACATATGGAAAGACTGGAACAAGTAACTAGTAGAGCTTTGCTGACTAATACGAATCTCTTTCCTTCTAGAAAACTTTTTAGAATTCTTCTTATCTTATAAATGAAGCACTAGTACACCTAAGTTTATTTGCAGTTCCTGTTGTTGAAAATCTCTGGTTGCTCCTAAAAGGGTTCTCCATGAGAAATAACACATTCACTCTTTTTTACTTTGATTTTGAGGTTAGAGAGCTGAGTGTGTATGTGATTACACTGTGTAAATCTATGCCACCTAAAATCTCTTCAAATCATTGGCCAATATTGATCAAATATAAGATCAGAGGTTTGAGGTGTATTTTTGAGAAACTTGGCGGTTTGGGGTTCTCCATCCCATATCAAATATAGGTCAAATGAATAGAAGAGAGAAAATCTGTCAGCATCCCCATGAGCAAGTATGAAAAAACCTGCAGGAGAAAAAGACCTTCTAATTGCTTCATTACTTCACAGTGAAAATTTCCATCAGATCCATGCACAGTTTTAAATACCAAAGTTCAATTAAACTCAAGAAATGAATCTAAAGGAAAGTAGGTCTCACTGGTCATGAATGACCTTTGTGTTGGTGGGGAGCTGATTAAAGTATAGTGGACATACTGACCAAAGGCCTTTTTTGTTTATCCACTTTGCTTTTTATTTTCAACAATTCAATTAGAGTGACTTCTTTTCAGCCCCATTTCTTCTATATTTGGTACCATAATTTTGGCCCACTACGTTATAACCAAATGATTCCTCATTTCAAGTCAACTGTAAAGCTCTGACTGATTTCAAAGGAATCAGGATTTTATCCTTTTCATCGCCAAGCCATAAGCATATTACCAGAGGGTCCCAGAAACGCTGTGCAGCTAGCACCGAGGTGATTAATAACTTTCAGCTTGCATTTGTGCATCAGTCACTTTTGGAAGAGACAATGGCCAAAACTATGACACAACATTGAGCTCCTACAATGCTGTGCCTTTTCTTCACCTACTGAACCTTCTGCTACTTGAACTTTCAGTAGCTATCACTGCTAAACTGCAAGCTTTTTACCAGTAAGGATCAGTGGGGGAAAGAGGAAAAATGTAAACACAGAACAAAATTTTCATTTCAGTATTCCAGATACTTCAGGAGAGCAATATAGATTTCCAACACCAAAACTGATTTCAAACCACTTTATTTCCCTGTCTACTCCATTAGTACATCACACACCACTAATCTAATTAAAATGTTTTATTTATAATATGCTTATTTTAAGCTGGAAGACAATGGTGAAATATGAGGGGGGAAAGGAAGAGGAAAGAAAACCTCATACAACACCCCTCACCCCAATCAGGAATACATGTTATACTTTCTATTAAAAAGTGAGAAACATTAATAAATTCAAGAGACAGTCACCTATTCATGATGAAATGGAACGCAGATGCTAAAAGCTGAGAAGAAACCTGCCTCAGAAACTTGATTGCATAAATATCTTTCATGAAACTTTTTCATAATCTTCTGAGTAAGCCAGCACCCACCATGCTACTACCAACAGTAGTGCTTTAGACTTTTCTGTTCCATTTGGTTGGGAAAATCTGGCATTGCCATAGTCCATGGACATCTTTTAAACAAGAGCATAGAACATGGCAGTGGCTTTTGCAGCTATGGAGTTAGTTTAATTCAGACTCTAAAATTAGTCTTACACAATCTCATCATCTCCAGATGCTCCTTTATACTCACAAATCCACTAAAATGTTTATATTGTCTCATGCAAAGGGGTGAATGCCTGCTGTGGATTGTTGCTCCAAGGCAGCAATAACTTACTATGTCTTTTCTGCAGCAAGTTGCAGTGTTTTTTTGAAGTACGATCTATAGACATTTACTCTTTCCATCACACCTCCCACATTTCCACAAGCCACAACATACTTGTGCTTCAAGACATCTTCTGGAACAAATCAGTTTTAGTTTTGAATTAGAGTACGGCATGACATGAGACAGATATAGCTGGGGTTTCGCCTAAGAATAAATTTTTGTGCTTTTAGAACAGAGACCAAGCAAACATCAAGCTTGCATATACGCCTTATTGCATGCCAAGGAAATAGCTACCATATGTATTAAAAAGTCACTATCAAACATAATTAGATTAGATATAACACAACTGGGCCCCCAAAGACCACCATCCAATCTTACTCATTCCATCTTTGGGACCAATTATCATGTTATTATACTGAGTAGTGCTGAGAATCCATCAAGGAAGAGAATCCCATTGTGTTGCCAAACAAAAAGGGCAGTTCTTGCCTCAAACATCATCCTACTGTTTTGTCAGTTAAATCCAGCTTTGGTACATAAAATCCCTTCCCTGAGCTCATACACAGGGCTAGCGCTCTAGTCCTACCACCATAATCTCTTTTGTGGGTCTGATTACTGAACAAGGGAGATGTATTCTGGGTTTTCCTCTGTGGTTAAATATCTTCTATGAATTCACTCTCTGTTATTTTCTTTAACAAGAGGTTAAAGTGGATAAGGAAAGGAAAAAAAAGCAAACAAGAAAAAGAAAAAAACTGTGAAGAAGATTGTTGATCATGCACCCCTCCAAACATTAAACAAGCATTAATAACTGTTTCATACTTAGCACTAAATATAAAAATGAGATGGACAGCAAATAAATTCTATTTACAGTATTGCATACTACCAGGATGCTACCAAGTCTAGGAAGGAATTTGAAACGACAGTTCAAGGCGACTAGAAATCAGGACTCTCAGCGTTTACTCCTGACCCAGCTCCTAGCTCAATGGGTAAGCTAGGGTATATAACTTAACTTGCCCTGTCTCAGACTTTAGCCAATATAAATTCAGGGGGCTCAAGAGGTACATGAAAGGACCTGCACAGTCAAGCCTTCAGTCCTCTACCTTCTGGTTTCTCTAAAAGTGCAGTAGATAATATTCCTATTAATTTTTAAGCAATTAATAAAACGTTGATATGAACTTTATTTCTTGCTAAATGCTTCAAGATCCACCTTTGCAGAAATGGTCAAAGAATCAAAAAACAGCATTTCATCATAAATTAATTGGAACTTAACTACAATTCCTGATTGCCTGTAATGTTCAATTACAGTACAAACAAATATTAAAAAAGCCTCTGTTGAATATCCAGAATAAATTTGTGGTTGGTTTAAGTGCTGTTTTTATGTAAATTGGAGAGACAGGGCATCAGATTCAGTTTCTCACTGCATGCTTCACAAAGATAGTCCTAAGCACTAATGTCTAGAGTTTTAAACTACCTGCTTCACTGCAAAGCTTAAATAACCAATCACTCTGCCAATGCATATGCCTTTAAGTCAGTGCTGTGTTGACTCTTTAAATATTTTCATTTTTTAATATAAACTTTTCAGACAAAAATTTCTCTTAGAGAACAAGGGTCCTACACAACCAAAATGGAGAGAAGTTACCACTTTCTGTTTTTTCAGTCTCACCTGTTTAAGTTCAGCTAACACAGCACAGAGGCATGCATTACTGTTGTCTGGGGGATAGCCTGTTTACCAACCTTTTAACAACTTACAGTTGAAATGGCCTCATTTAGGAATCATGATGGGATTGACTATTAATGTGAAGCAGAAGAGCCTACACCAGGAGACTCACATCTGTGCCTTGGGTTCTATTCAAAGCTCTGGAGAGGAAAAAAAAAAGAGGCAAGTGGGTTTTGCACACATTTATGATTTCAAAATCCTACTCAGCAGCCATTGCCATTGCTATGCACTTAAACACAACCAAAACTAAATCTAGCAATGTCAGAGAAATGCTTAGACGTTTCTGCATCCTACCCCAAAATAGCTGAGTTTCTAAACTATGACACCAGAAAGTTTGGAAACTAAAGCCTTTATCTGCTTATTATAAATCCACCTATAAATTACCTGTAGACAAAACATAACATGCAACTGAAATAACACATACAATACTATTATTATTGTATACTTCATGCAAAACTGGCTGCCTAGTTTTCTCATTTCAAACCCAATACAAGACACAAAAGGAACATCTTTAGTATCCTTTGTTCTTTGCCAGTCAAACAGCTACCTATTCAAAGAAACAACAGACAATGAAGCTTTGTTATTATCTGCTATTATTGCTTATCTTTGAAAGTCAAGGGGAAAGTCCATCAGCTACAGCCTCTTGCCTATGTTAGGTAAAAAATCACAACAATACACGGTTTTGGTTAGGGGTATGTGATACAGCTGGGTAGATATTAGAAGAACACAAAGTAAAGGAAAGCAACGTATTTGATTTTTTTTCCACCAAAACAAAAATAAAAATATTATGTCAGGAAATTTACTTAATAAGTTATGTCATAGTATCCTGATGTTGTAAATTTTCATGACTGCCACTAAGTGTTAAGTGAAAGTTACATGATAGAATATCTTGCATAGATTAAATTAGGTAGGTCCTATTCAATGCTCTGCATAGAGGCTACTTTTCTGATAAAATGACTCCTTATGTCTAAAACCAGCTTTTATTCCACTCCCAGCTGCATTTTATTAGTTATTTTAGACAGCACTTTACTGTCACTGGAGAAGTTTCAAGTTTAGTCTAAGGCAAATTCTGCATCCCAGCTGAAAAAGTAGCAGCTATGAAAAGTAATTTTCAGTTAGTCACATCATCACAAGTTGGTTTACATTTACACTATATGAAGTTAAATTACCATTCCAACATGAAACTCAGAAAACTGGAATTCACTTATGGAGAAGGCCATGCAAAGCAGAAACCTTTTTGAAGTCGTGAGTATGGTCTGTCACATCTGCTTAATACATACAGTTTTCATTAGTATTAAAGAGCTGTATGCAATTACTGATGGGGAACACATGCTTATTACCTTAGTCTCATGAGCAATCAAGTATCACGAACAATCAAATATATAGTTTTTGTTTATTACTCTGTGTACATTTGTAATGCTGAATGTTGGTATGTAGTGATCCTCACAACATCGCAATATTTAAAGAGACAATATTTGAGAAATAGATTCAACAAACTTGAGTACATGCCAAAACTTTCTTGTTTTGGTCTCTAAGAAACAGAGTAAAAAGAAAAGATAGACAGCAGACTACGACCAGTTTGATTTCACCTGCACTCAATGCGGAAAATGATGGTACCTCCAGGTGCAAGTGATTTTTACACATGCTTAGCATATTTAACAAACACTACTTCAAAACTGTGACAAGTCCATGCACACAGCTGGATAGCAAACCATCTCATTTTCTTCAGTCAAATAGTGCTTTAAAAGCCTAAAGCATCCATAGTCTGAAGGGAGGGCAAAGACAGGGAAGAAAATAAAATTGTTTTCTGGCCTCCAAACAGAAGAATAGTAGTTCTCATAGCTTTTGTGGGGAGTATTTGCATCCCCATAGTTTTGACATGAAGAAGCTGAAATGAAAAAGAGTAATTCTTGATCTTTTGTCATTTGATGTGAAAAACTAGCAAGTTGCTATCAAATATCAGTAGAGTACTCATGGCCAAAAGGACCTAAATTGAGGTAGTGAAGTGGAGGGAAAATAACAAGCAAGAATCGTGGATACGTTATTAATAATAACACCAAGAAAGCAGGAAAGGAAAAACAGAAGGTGGTGGTTTAAAAGGAATAAAAAAAGGAAGACAAAATAAACAGGATTTCTTTTTCCTTGCTCATCAAGCCTGTAACCATGGGACAAGACAAAGAGAAACTTCAATTCTTTGTTACTTCAAGTTTCAGTTTTGGACTGAATTAATGACGGACATCTCACAGATTATTTAGCCCTAGAAAGAAACCAATTTGGAAAATCATAGATAAAGTTTGCTAGTGGAAGGCACCTGCCAAGTAATACTAGCAGTTGTGTTACTGGAGATTCACAGATTTCATTAGATTTTGAAAATTTTCTTAGCAATAAGACCTAGAGGGTGTGCCAGGACACAAATGCTTTTAGCATTCCTAAAAGTGACTAAAAAATTATTTCAAATATAGCAGAAAAATGTCTTTGAGTGCAAATTCTGTTCCTCCAGAGTTATATCACACTAGCACAAACTCTTATGAAGATTTATGTGCAAGAAGACTGTCTATTGTGCCTTATTTTTTTATAAACTTATTGAACGTAAAAAAGTATAGCAAATTACTCATCACAAGCTTAATGAGGATTCACACATTAGCAAAAAAAGACCGGATTACAAACTGTTGATTTTTATTTTGAATCTATGTTAAGCTGAAATATGTTTCTTTAAATCAATCAGGTTTACGTCAGAGATGCCAGCTGTAATGAGGAATTGTGACTTATAAGAGAATCTAGCACTTCCGAGTAAGCACTCTACCTTTTAGAGCAATGCAACTGATACTCTGCTAGAGCGGATTTCCTTCGTGATGAGGCTGTGAAATTTTACAGCAGCTGGAGATACACTCCCATACATCTTTCCTCATGACAAGCGACATGCACTAGTTTTAGATTCAGAGTTATGCAGAAACAGTAAAAATCAAACAAATAGTGAACAAATACATGGTATGGGGTTGGTGGTTTTTTTCCTTTTCATGAAATATTTTCTTCTAATTAAGCTGTAACTTTAGAGGAAAACATCACAGATGCATATATTTAAAAAATCATTATCTCACTACAGAAAAGAACCAGCACATACTAAGTTTTGTACTATACTTTAGGACATGAGAGGAAAGTGACCAAAATATTTGCTTAGCAGTAGAGGCAGAGACTCTATGATTTTAAATCTATAAAAGAGAAAGAACCAAAAATAGTAACATAGTGTTTAATGTTCACATATAAAAAAAATGAAGACGTTGCTTAGCCATGCCTTAATTAATAAGCCATGCTTTTTAAAAAATGTAATAAGAAATCATTTTTTTTTCAAAAGAGTTAAGCAACAAGGCTATTTATGGGGTTTCCTCAGCACTCAATATAGGACTAAAGAGCCTGCAATTTTCAAGGTGATTTGCAATTTCCATTAATTTGTTGAAGGTTTTGTAGCTCAATAATGAGACGCTTTCATCAGTTATTAGTGAATCAGAGCTGTTTGCAGCTTTAATTCAAACACAGTAAATACAAATGCAAATGTGCACATGATTTTCTATTATCATTTCTAGAGGGTAAAAGAAGGCAAATGATCTTCAGGAGAATGGGGATGTTTATCATTATTTGCCTGAAATTGGTTAACACCTCCATACTGCTGGAAGTGAACTGGGAGTTGTTGATGAAGGCCAATATTTGGGCTGCGAAGAACTGCCCATTTGGCTGGGGTGTTGGCTTTACCTCCCCGAAAACTGAAAATATTAAGGTTTTATCTACTTTAAAAAAACATAAATTGCTGGGCATTTGTCATAAATATATGGTTTCATTTATTCATCAACTTCTTGATTCAAAGGAAGAGTTCCCGGAGTTTAGGATCCAGGTTAATTCTGGTCTCTTAGATTCAGCATCTTTAAATCCTTGCCCAAGTCTATAGACTACATCTATATTGTGGATTTCTGGCAGAATGGATTAAAATGAGACATTAGAGACAATTTACCTGCATATTAAGGTGCCTGCAAATGCAAGTGGACGCTTAGAATAGTTCACAAGGTGACCAGAGAGGTTTCTAATGCCTGTTGAAGCTGACATAAAAATCGATGCCAACAGAATTTGATGTCACTGAAATCTCATTCTTTTAAAGCATCTTTGAGCATCTACCTCTACAAATCTGGTCCAGAGGGCAATAAACGGAATTTGTTTCTGCCAGTTAGCAAGTGTAGGATATTTCTTCATTCCAAACCAAGCTGTTAATTAAAAACAAGACTAGCATTTAAATTAACGATGGATAACACAGTGGTTTTACTGAATAGCCACTTGATGGCAGCGTCAAGTATAAAAGATTACACTGTGAAGTTAAAAATTTAACCCCCCCTCCAATAACAATGAAAAGCCAATCCAAATGACACCTTGATTACTGCAGAATATTACCCTCCTAATAGAAATCTTTTTAATGATATTTTGAAGGTCAGCAGCTAAATCAATAAATAAACCCATAAAAGTCATGAATTTTAAACATCAAAAATGTTGCTATAAAGGTTATTCCTTTAAAATCAATATTTGAAACATTTTTAATATCTGTTATGAATTTGATATTCATTCTAGCATGTAACCCTCCCATGATAACTTATAGCTAATTTCTCTGGGAAGAAACAAACTAAAAGAATTCCATGAAGATTTACTAAGACAGAGTTCATGGGCACTGCTTTAATAAAAATATATGACACAGGATCATTGCTGTAGCATATAATTATGCGAGTGGTTTATATTTCCTGCCAGCAGGATGCTCCACACTCCTTGGTCATCAAACACAGCCAGATAAACCTAAGAGAAGAGGGAAAGTAATTCATGGAAGGATAAAAGTCAAGTTAAAAATTCACCTTTCTCTTCCTCTCTTGATTTACTCATCTGTTTGCAAACCCAGAATGTTTCAGCTGAACAATGAATCATAGAATCACTAAGGTTGGAAAAGACCTCTAAGGTCAACAAGTCCAACTGTCAGCTCAACACCACCAATGCCACCAAACCATATTTCAAAGTGCCATGTCTACACAGTTTTTGAACACCTCCAGGGATGGTGACTCCACCATTTCCTTGGACAAGGACCAGATCCTGCACTGTGAGTTAACAACCTGTTAGGATTTGCCTTTGCTTCCCAAGATGTCCAAATATGATCAAACCCAACTCTTGACATTTTTACACTGGTTTGAAAAACAGATCATCCTTAACATGTCATGACTGCTAAGTGTATTAAGAGCATTGGTCAATAACATATGCAACTGCAAAGACTGCTCTGTGAGGATCATATTCTACTCTTGATTCTGTAGAAAACATTTGTTTGCAGTACCAAACATCTGTGTAGTGAAGAAAAGACAACTCTGTTGTTCTAGTATTTTAATAGCTAGGCAAGTCCTTAAGATTAAAATCTGTCATTCTCTTGACTTATGACTGGAACTTCCATTGCCACTGACGATTATTCAACTTATTGAGTGAAAGAGGAAGAAATCCTTCAAGCAGTAAAAGAAAGAAAAATAATCAATATTCATAAATATTTTCTTGAGTTATAGAAACACTAAATAACATCCTGAGCTCATACAGAATTAATGCCCACAAAGTTTTCTTTATCAAAATTTGTGGGGAAAAGATAATGTAACTACACTCCAAGCACTAGAACTTGTGTAGTTTGTCACCTAAAGCAGATTTTTCTCAGTCAAGTTCCTAAACCTCTACAAAAATGGTTTATAATAGAAGCTGAAACAGAAAGTCCAGTAAATGCAGAATCACAAACAGCAGCAGTTTTAGTTCTAAAACTAATGTTACATTTCCTGTTACTTTTGTGAGTCACAAAATTCATAAGGAGCAATCTCAACAGTTCAACTATACTTGAGTTTAAAAACTAGATAAATGTTTTCCAGAGAACTTAAAAAAAGTATTTCCTGCCCCTCCTCCATCAAAGTTATTCTGTGTGAAAAGAATCAACATTTTAAAAAAATAATACATGTAGTTCTCTGATGATTTTATCCAACAGGATTCAGCAATACCAAGATGACAATACCAAATAGTTCTGGGACCATTGTTCTAACAGTATCTTGAAAAAATATATTTTTCAGGTTTTACCTAAACTCTAATGTATTTAAGAGTGAATTTCTAAACTTTTACTGACGTTGTAGCTCACTCACATTTATATTTAAGCCATAAATATTAGCTGTTTTATCTTCTACCTAACAATAAATATTTTGCTATTGCTAATGGGACTGAGGGGTGAAAAGGGAGGAAGGAAGGGAACTAGAAAAAGAGAAACAACTCTGATTTCCATTTCCAAACATAGGATTACTGTGTTCTTTGCTATACAGAGCACTGCTTTCTATTAGTCTCCATTTTGTGATTTAAAAAAAGGACAGAACACTATAGTAGTCTGAAATAAAGTTATTTCAAGTAAAGTTAAAAACCGAAAATTGCATATGACTGAAATATGAGCATTATAGCAGAAATCACTCCTCCTCATAGAAAAAAAAGTGCTTAGGCAACTGTACATGATTTATGTACTACATTTTTTCTCCTAGAGTCCAAAAAGCATGTCCTTTTCATAGTACTCAAACTAGAAAGCAGCTGGCAGAGGAGGGATTTGCTTATTTTTCAAGGAGCATCTACCTCAGCAGAACAAAAAAAACGTGCCTTGATATATGCAGCAACGAGGTGGGAAATGTAAGCGAGGTACAATGAGGCAAGGTGAAGATATGCTAGAATGGCGAAGTAGCTGATGAATGAGAGTTAAGGTGTAAATATTTATAAAAATGTCTTTCCTAAAAATGCCCAACGTTCATGTTTAAGTTCTGAGAATATCTTATTTTTACTTAGCCGGTTACTGTTAATCAGTTCTTTGTGTTTAGGGTTTTTGAGTTTGCTTTTTTTTTGTCATTTAAATTGCCATTTAAATGCCCTTAAAATTTTTGTTGGTGGAATAAGGACAAGACACTTGCAAATGTTATTTTAGCTTTGAAGCTTTATATTACCTTTCTTCTGACCTGGTAAGCAGGTAACATTTCATACTTAACGAAATTTCCCCATGCAATCAGCTTCTCTCTTTTCTATACAGAATTGATGAGCAATAACCAAAAATGCTAGATGTCCTTCAGATAGTTTTTCTTAATGTTGTTTATACCTGTTTGTTTCTTTTCTCTATCTTTGCTTTAAAGAATTTTCTCACATTGACCAATGTGAATCTCTTAATAACTAAGCGGGGGACTTTTTATAGAAAACACATAAAAGCAAACTGCACAAGCAATTTCATCAGAATGTATAAAAGTCTTCCCCTATTTTGTTGTCAATTATCCACTTATTAACGCACACGTACATACTGGGAAACTATTTCTATCTTTAGTGGAACAGAATGGGCAAACCCAGAAAAAATGATAAAGCAAAATTCATGGTTTTGTAAATTTCAAATCAACTACTATTTTAACATGGAAGAGTATTTAAGATTAATCAGACTGCTGGATCCAACTTTTTTTCTTTTAAAAATTGATGTAATTCCCAGACTTCCCTTCTTTCTAACCTAAGCCAAAGAAACACAAGTATCAAATTGCAGCAAATAAATCATAATATATGCTTAATAGACAAATATCCTTGTTGTTTTTCTTCTACTTGTTAACGACCTCACCAGACTTAGTTTTTCACTTAGAAGCTGCTGCTTTTTTTCCAGATTTGTATCTTCATAAGCACTATGAAGAAAATCTGGTAGTATTGTTTGTATCAGTGATGCTTGGTTTCAAATTTGACAATATTCTCTTAGTTTCTTTGTCCTATCTTCTATGTAAAATGTGCACAGAGAGTAAATTTGCCACTGATGAAAACCATAGCATTTTACAGATTAGTGATCTTTTAACATAAATGTGAAATTTGCCCTATATGTCTTTGTTGCTCTATCTACAAGCTAATTTGTTGTACCAAAGATCATAATTCACAAGGATTTGTAAATTAAGTGCTCATCTTTAAGCAGGAAAATTAAATCCCAGTGATTAAAAATTATACTAATTTTCTCTTTCCCCCAATCCCCTCTTCTTTTTCCCTTACCTCTTATGAGTATATATAAGCTTTTTCTTCAGAAATAATGTTACATTATACTTAGGGCACTGGCTCATATCATTGCTTAAGTTATTTGGAAACATCCAGTGAAGACACTTTACTTCTTCAATGGGAACAAAGCACAGCAGGACTGGCCCTACAGTAACATAACACAAAAGAAATGTTTTCTAGAATATAGGTTGTTATTTCAAAACACTTAGAGCTCAGCACTTACTAATAGGCTTCCCAAATCTTTTAATTTGAACTCTGATTTAGCAAGATAACTTTAGTACATACCTTACAGTATGTGTGTAGTCCAATTAAGAACTGATTAGAGGCAATCTGCAAAATATCCAACCAATATATTAAAATACCCCACTACACCTGGAAATTAATGCTGTTAATATAGTTACTTCAGACCTTTTTTTTAGGTTGCTACACCTATTATTCTTTTAAAGTGTGGGAGGAGTTTGGGTTTTTTATTCAGTTACTGTTTGATGCTGTCTAGTATACACACAATCCCATGCTACACAAGTCTTCTGTGTCCTGAATTATAATGCTTTTGATATTATATTACTTAAAACTGTACATAGTCCTAACCACCTTTATACTAAGTAACTATGTATGTTTACACTTTATAAATAAGCAGATTGTTAACTTCAAGGTATTAGTAAAATAATTTCTAGCACACTTTTTTCATATCTATTTATAAAGTTGATAAAGTTCAAAGAAATATTGGACCAGTCAAATGTTGGCAGCAGGCTAACGGTTATCACAACTGAGATGTTAACTTAAGAATGACATCAACATTTCTCCTTCCAAAACTGATGATGCTAACCAAAACATGGAAATTACACAGCCACCTGGTGTGGATGGGAAAGTTTAAGCATGACATCCACAAAGTATGTGTTTCAGCAGTGACAAATTAAAGCTTTCAGGCAGCTGCAATGTTTTCAAGTGGGAGATGATGATAAAAATCACAGAGACCTCCTTCAGAACATAGAATTCAGCTAAGGATAAAGAGAGATGGAAACAAAACTTTGCTCTGGAACCAGGGGAACCTACCAGAGTGAAAAAACAAAATGCTGTACAGCAGGAAAAAAAAAAACCAAACAAAAAACCACAAAACACCCAAATCAACCAACCAACCAACAAAATCCAAGACAAGAAATAAATAAAAATAACCCACCCCACATCTTGATAAAGAGAAAGGTTGGGTGGTGTGGAACTTCTATCTAGAGAACAGTAACATGTGAGGTCAGAAAGGGCCTGAATAACTTTCTATTTTTAAAAATAAAAAGAATCCTTGCAGGAATACTTGTTTTGGAAGAACTGTCGCCCAAGAAGGATACTTAGTTCAGCAGTTATTTAACCCCCAAGAGCATTTAATGCAGGTACATCTCAGAAATTGTTTAAGATTTGCTTCTGGGACACCCACTGGTGGCCACTGGGTTCTGATGTATAAGAACTACACATTCAGCAACTTGAAGGTAGGACTATTGTGAAAAGTTTCAGAAGTAGAGCAAAAAGTAAGGTGAAACACAAACACTACTACATGATACTCTACTACACTGTCATGTGGCAGACATCTATATATAGTGAAAGATGACAGTGATGGCTAACCATCTTGTAATTGAGGTTGAAGGATGCTGAAAATGGAGGGTAAGCTTTTTTTATGGGTAAAAAAAAAAAAAAGTAGCTCCCCAAAATACATAGCAAGGTACTAAGAACAAAGAATTAATTTAACTTAAACAATGCCCTCCCATCACTTCGGGCCTTCAGTCAGTGGGACCAGATCAGAGAGAGCCTGGAGCAACCTCCCTGCTCACCCAGCTCACGACAGTGGGAAGTTGGGCTCCTCAGCACCAACTGTTTCACCGCGTAGATCAGGTCCTATTGCTCCTCACGACTCGCTAATGTAGACATAGCCAAACTATATTTATTTGGAGACTGCAGCAGGGCTACATATGGAGAATTTCACCTTTGACAAGTACTAACTTCATTTACATTAACACCTGTCTAGACTGTTTTCCTAAGTATAAACACAAAAATCTCCTTAGTGTATTTGGGCCCTTCTTACTTAATTAACCATATGTGACATAAAGTGATACAACCCAGTTAAAGGTATGTCATTGTTGATAGGATCAATTACAGTCAGACATAAGTATTCATTGCTTATACCATCTGTGCTGTATTCCTAAGTGCAGAACCTTGTCAATGAAAGTATACACAGATTAACTGCATTCACTTTCATTAAAAACACAAATCTGTTTTGTCAGCTCTAGGCACTTTCTGTTAAAAAGTTGCAATAATATAATGCACGTTCACCTTCTCCTTCCAGCACACTGTGGCTAGTGCTATACCGTTTGAAAGGTTTAGAATAATATTTGAGACTATTCTGCCTCTTAAGTGATTTTATTCTTCATTAGTGGCAAGTGTACAGGTGTCTCCCCAAACTCCACTCACATACCTGCCTGGGAAATCATTGTGGTCACGTTAAGGAAGTAAATCTTGCCCTTCTGTTACATGCTCATATATTTTTTCTATGGCTTCTGTTTGTCTCTACTGTTTTTAGATATTACAAGATCTGATTATGTCACATTTAAGAAGAAAACCCAAACAACGGTAATACGAGCCTTGGAAACCTTCAGTTGCCATATAGGTGTGCCTACAGATAAATACACGCATGTGTGTAAATAATATATATATATAAATACACACTTATAGTGGAAATACTGCAACCAGTTTTGTACCTTTGATGTTGGGTCCAATGAGGAATTACAGTTAAATGAAATTTATAGTCCTAAAGTTAATTAACAATTTCATGGATAAGTCCTATACATAAGAAGCTATAAGATGCGTTCAGAACTATGTGGCTTGGAATGGGACTTATTTTCATTCCTACCATTCTTATGAGAGAATTATTTTTATTTAAAAGCATATTTACAGGATAAGCAATATAGTCACTGTATGGGTGAGGTTTTAGAGGACCAATTCAGAGTATGGGAAAAAGCTACACAACTACATGTGTTTAGAGACCAAAAGTTCTAAAAGCAGGTTGAATTACAGTTTACACTTCTTTCCTCAGAATCAGAGGAACAAACTGATGGGATAAAATATGCTTCTAATCAGGCTCCCTCCAAAGATGACATCTTCAAGGAAGATTAGGAACCAATGTTCCGTTGTTAAATGATTACAGTTAAAACTATAATCAGTCCAGCTCACTCGAGAAAGCGGGCTGTGCATCTAAGCACATTGGTTTCTCAGAGAAGATTTGAAGGCCACACATAAGGATTCTCCCGAGTAAAATCAAGAAAGGATAAATAAGATGCACTTTTATTACTATTGTCTGCATACTGTTTTTATATCTCTGTGTTTAATTTGGAAGGGATGTAGAGGCACACCCATATGGGAAAAGCCTGGTCAGTTTAAATTGAAGAAAAAAAAACAAAACAACCCCAAACAAAAGCAGTTTTTGGCTGATTAAGATTCTTCCCTGTGTTTATTCTAAAGCAAGTCTAAGGGCTTGGTCACCAATTATTTTACATATCAGAGATATTAACCAGTGTTGCTGAGGATACTGACTAACAGTTTTATAAAATTATCTAGAAAAAGTAAAAATATGGAGGACAACTCAAATACATTAATTCTGTATGAGAAAAGTTAAAACAACGGCATCGAGTTTTATGATCAGCACTTTCATTTCTTTAATGCTCAAAAGAGCTGAAAGTATATCGCATTTCAGGGTACTGTAAAATCCACATAAATAAGGAAACATTCATCTAAAATCTATAGCAGGCTGCCTAGAATATTTTTAGCATTTTATATAACACAATTGCAAATATAATCCTGTTTACAATACATTTTGAATATAAAAGTTTTTTATATAAAAGCAACAAAAGGAAATTTTGCCACAACATAAAGAAGTCTCTCCTTCACCCACCCACTGATACACGTAAGAAGTATTGTAATGATGCTCTGATCATGTAAGGATAATACCTGTATTCTCCAGAATACAAACCAAAACTGTTAGAGTAATCACCGGAAAAACATCTGAATTCACTTACAATTATAGATTTTTTATGTAGTTTCCAGTAACAGTTTTACATGTTATACTGACAAAACCTCACAAATCTCTACACAGAAGAGCCTGAAATGCTCTTTTCATTTTGGTCTATTTTTTCACAACCTTAACATCTTATCTTCTTCTCACTTAAAAAAATAACCTTTTAAAGTAGTTCTATTGGAGCATAGACAATCTGTGTTTCACATTAATTTCTGACAGACACACCTTTGAAGATGAAGCATTGTTTGAATCTCACCTGGAGGAAAAGGTTAAAGTAAACTAAGAGAGGTTTGCTGTAATACCCCCAAACAATGGTTAAATAATTATATGGAGGTGTCGGAGTTGGCAGGTTCAAAATCTCAGTATAGAACCAAAGAGCTTGCTTGATTTTTGATGCCAAAGAAGTTATGTGATGAGAAATTCGTTTGTGATGGGTAAACATTCTCTGTACCCTCTCATGCCTTCAATGAGCATTTTTCAAAAGGTAAGCAGTGGCATATTTGTCTTGAGAAGACATTTCCTTTCATTAAATAAGCCAAATGCACACATCTGAAAGCAAAAGACTATCTTCTGCACAGTGCAGACATGCAGACATTATATAATATGTTATTTCATTATAGCTGAACCACAGTAAAGCATGTACACTTATCACTGTCTGTGCTGTATGGTTTCAGAAATGTACATTTTAATTAAAGTATGCACCCGGTTTTGTTTCTGCACCAAAGTGTTTGCATGAAGGCTTGCAGTTCAGATATCTGGTTGAAACACTGCATACCAGAGATGGCTATGCAGGCTTTGGGCTGGAGAACGAAGATAAAAGGGTTAGATAAAGGCCTCAGAAGTTAATCATGTCTGCTGCACAGCAAGTTTCATCACACTACCTCAATCCTTCCAGCTCTCCTCATTAAAGGCAGACTAACAGGAATGTGGTACAGCAGCAACACAACTGTAGTAACTCTGGTGCTTTGCTCTGGGAAACAAGCTCGATAAACAAAGAAAACTAGAATTCTGCGTCTTCTTTTCAGAAGGCTAAGTCTCTTCTCAGGAATCATAACTAAGTACCTATTAAGTGTGCTACGTCACTTATCCTTACAATTCGTGTAAACAACAGAAGACATTTTAATAACCATTATGTACAACCAGCTAGTGTTTCAAATGTAATAGATTTCTTAATTATCACTATTATCCATAATGACCACACTTCAGGAGAAATTGCCCTAGGAAACTTAATATTTTAAGGCATCATTATTGTAAAGGGGCCCATGCTAAATTGCTCCGAACAATAAAAAAGCTGTCTATATTATACAACTTTTCAGTAAAAAGTCAGGTATTTCCACTAGTTTCATCATGAATAATATTACAGTCTTGTAAAAAAATAATAATTAATTTGAAGCGGACAATGTTAGGAACATGAAAAGACCAGATTCTCTATTTGGAATTTTTTCGCTTTTCATGTCTGTACATATTCCTGAATTAATTCTTTAGGGAAAAAAATCTACTATATATGTTATTGAAATCCATCTAGGAAACAATTGCCAAATCAAATGGCTACAATTATGGAGCTCCAATTACGACACTTGGAAACTCTTTATAAAGAGAATTTATCATCAACACTCCAAAAACTCAGAAAGAGTCTTAATGGTTATGGTAGCAGCCCTGAAATGATAGAATCCTTCATTCCAGCCCAGATCACTTTTATCAACCACGAGCTGACCCCTGGGCCACAGATCCACAACGCAGCAAAGTACTAAAAACTTTTCTGATGGAAGTTGAGTACTTTTGAAGATTTTGGCCTTGGTCTCTTTCTTTCTCTGCTTCTCTTGATAAAATGGGACTAGTAATTCTGTTCTATATATCAGTGTAAATGGAGGGGGGAGAATCTACAAATAGCTTAAGTAATGCAAAATAGGCAACCCCCAGCCTGCACTGAAAGTCTGGAAGACGGAGCACACAGCAAACTGCCAGAGTGCTCTGAGAAGCTTTTAAAAACATTTGTTTCAAGTGTTGACAGTCTGTCTCTTTTATTTCCCTCATACAATGAATTTCTGCCTCAGGTCTACCTTTTTCCTCAAGAATGGTCTTGGCAATCACGACTGCTCTGTGTGATTTCTAGCTGTAGCCCATCAATAATATACGAAGGACTTAAAAAAAAAAAAAGAAAAAGACAAAAAAAGAAGGAAAAGGCTCTTTGTTCCTGATCGCATGCAGTTTCTACATTTCACTTTCTACTCCTGGTTAACCAGGCTAATGTTGTTCATTTCTGAATAGCAGTTTTACCATCATTGTCCTTATTGCTGTTTCAAGTTTTCACTTCGTTTGATTTGAGTAAGTATCCTATTTTCTGTTTTAGTTCTGCCTCTTCAGCACTATTCCTACCTACGCTTTTTAAACACTGTGTCATCTAAGCTTTAATATACTCAGCTTCAGATGACTATCTCGTACTCCACAAAGAGTTCAAAGATGAGATGTGTTTCCAAAGCTGCTCTGGACAATGTTTGACATCTATGTATACAAAAAAAAAGTTGAGGAGACAAAGGGTAGGGAAGAGAAGAAAACTAAAACTGGACGAACATAATATTCAAAAAATGCAGTGTTCCAGGACACATCTGACACTCAGACAGTTGGTAGATGCTTTTATGTCCTTAATGCTTACGTGTGGAACAGCCAAGTGTCTTTTCCCCTTTCTTGCTGCAGGTGCCTGCAGCTGGCTGACTCCTGCAAAAACTGATGCCGAGACTGGTCTCTAGGAAGCGAGTGATCCCAGTAAACCGTAGGTCATATTGCAGCACAGTAACACGAGTTAAAAAATGTTTTACATACAATTGACATCTTGTTTTGACTCTTCACAGTCTGCGTTGTCTCTTCAACATGGGCTTTATGCTACTTCCCCAGAGAGCTAACCTCTCCGTAATTACTGAGTCCAGTGGGCCTCCGGGCTGGCACTGCCCACTGCTTCAAACGGACCTCTGCAAACCAAACGGAGGCTGTAAAAGCAGTTCACAGCCTTAGCTACTTCAATTACCTTCTGAACAGACATATGAGAATAAATGCACAAATTAACTCCAGTTATTTCTAAGGTACTGAAAATGTGTTTAAATGTAAGGAACACAAAAACATCAATGAACCAGCTGAGACTGTTAACGTACTTTGCTACAGTGAAATATCATACTCCATTAGATGTTGAGAGCGAACTGGACAGCCAAACATGGAGCAAAACTGTCTTCTCATTCTTGCTAGGACCAGATTTTTTGCCATCATTATTGGGTTGGGGTGTGTGGAGGAAAGAAGAAAAAAAGAAGTAAGCCCAACTGTTTATATATATTTTATATAAGTTTAATATAGATGAACAAGACTCAAAGTTTGGTACTGGTCTATCAGCCTCAGCTTCAAAGTTTTCAAATACAGTTAAATTAAACCAAATGCAGTTAAATGAATACTAACTGATTTCTTACAAAACACTGAATTCTTGTGGGTTTTGTGGTTATCTGGTATGCACTTCCAATAACTGAAGCCAACAGACCTCAGATCTGGAAAACTAGTTTTGCTGAAAATAGACAAGCATCTCTTCTCTAACATTTACACTAACATTGTCTGGAAAAAAAAAACCAGCAATCTCTTGTACTTCATTTGAAAGGGTTGAACAAATGTCAGTACCAGGCAGTTTTCCCATTCTGACCGGGTCTGACTATCTACATGAAAATAAAAAATGACTCGTAGATCAGATTGCTACTTACCTGCTGTTCTTCCTTCAAATCGCCACCGAGTACTGACCCACATCTCACAGTCTGCACCAATTCCCAACAGCTCTGAATGAAGATGATTGCAAAGCAAAATGGAAAAACAGCAGAAGGTTCAAAACCAAACTATCTCATGTCTTTTCTCATTAGTAGTTATTCCAAATTTCTGTTGAAATAGCATCTACTCTTTAAGGAGACACTTTTACTCCAACGGTCTTGTCTAGTGTTCCTAACATTAAGGAAAGATTTTTTTTTTCAGTCAGTGTAAATACGTAGCTTATACAACAAATATTGATGAATCCATTTTTATTAGATGTCTCTCAAACTGACTTCTGAGCAGATCAGTCAAAAATGAACTAGATTGTCACTCGCATCACTCAAAAAAGCAAACATATACAACACTTCATCTCTGTAGAGTATACATGAAGACCACCAGCTTACAACTCATATACTCTATGCCATCCCCCATTCTATTTAATCTTTCAGAAGTAGCATTCCTGTTATCCAAATTAAACTCATGCTACCTTTCTGTTACCTCTTTATGAACGTCTGGCAATCAGCTCAATCTGGGTATGGCTAAAACAAAATTTTGACACTTTGTATCACAGAAGTCCCTTCCATAAAATACTTTTCAATCTTTCTAAAACGTTTAACATCTGGCCTGCACTAATAGAACCCATGAATCCTTCTGTGTCTTCATAGGCAGGATACTCACTCTTTATGCCTTCAGCCACACGTACAGCCTTTCCCACACACATCCTCAAATGCCTCTCCCATGTTCCCAAAATATCACTTCTTGACTAAGTTAAGGCATTCTTCTCTGGCTTTGACAAATGTCAATCCAATGTCAAATCCATCCAAGTCTTTTTGCTGCAGAGATAATATTCCTAGCCAGGAGTTCATGCTGTCCTTCCTTTTAGCTCTCTAGTCAACCCCTAGGGCAAGGTCTCACTGATGTGGATCTCCAGAGTGGTTGACGCTGACAGTCTGCATTAGTATGCTTTGCAACAAGCATCACTGCTTTCCTTTTCATTGTGTTAGGGAGTAACAAGTGGAAAAGTGCTTCTAACTATCCCATGCTTCAGTCTGCTATCACTTTCCCGGTCTCTCACCACAGCCTCTGTTAAAAAAATGGCTGGGTTATTTTCAAAATTTTATTGACCATAACTACAAAAAAATGTGAGAACAGCTGCATAACTAGATGCTCAGACTGCTTATAATGGTTACTCATGGTCAGCTTTACATCCTCTTCCATCTACATTTAATTCCTATTTAGATTACATTTAAGCCTGTGCACCTTCAGATTTCTAAATTCAGTTATCTTCCATGAAAAGAGCTCTTCGGCAAAACCAGACAAATATTCAAAATGCCCTGCTCTTTCTACACTATAACTTTTTGGGAATGAAACAAAGGAGGGAAAGATCAGTAATCACACACTTTGGCACATCAGTTACACACCCAGTTAGCAATTTTCACCTCATTTTGGTTATAAAATTTCTCACTTTTTCACTTATTGTCCAAATCTGTTAATGGTTCCTCATTTTGCTTCATTATCTACTTTGTCAGTCTTCATTTTAGTTTCTCAAAGTTGTAATGCCATGTCAATAATAATTACATAGATACTTCTCAAATAAGACTGATATCTCTGTTATATATCAGTGGATGAGGCATAAAACACAATAAAAAGCAATGAGGCATTTATTTTTAGAGATTTAATATGTGCTGATGTTACAGCATATACATGCATAATCATATTGACTTTGAAAACATCATTTTAAAATTCAATTAATAATGCCATCAATTCTCTTAAAAGATTCCCAAAATGAAGCCTGCTTAGTGAAGTTAAGCAAAATGATTGGCTCCAAAGAATCTTGGAACAATATTTATGTGCACAGAACATTTAGAAAGTGTATTCAAGTTGGAGTGCCAATATAGTACCCATGAGAAGAAAAAGTGTTGTGTGTTGGAACATTCGATCTATTAAAACAATTTTAAAATACATTACATACTACTTTCCAGATGTGGGTATGCATGTATTTATAGGCTATCTTCTGGTGCTCAACACTGTAACCTCAAAGTAGCCTCAAAATATGAAGCTTTGTTATTTGTTATGTGTACATGTTCATTTATATTTAATATACACATTTGCTATGAAAGCACATTAAAACAAATAAAAAGGAGCAGTGTCTTTGTTCATATTCTTATTATAAAACAGTCTTTACATGACAATACAGAATTTATAAACTGAACAGACATTAATCAATGCTCAGAAGGGACAATTGTCATTGTCTACATAGCCTCTCAGCATGTATTGTTGGTCTCATTACTCAGCGTACCTTTAATAAAGGTACTTTTCAGGTCACCTAAAACTTAACATGACATTACTAATTTCTGAAAGGTTGTTTCTTTGGCAAATACTATACTACCCAAGCACTCCACAAACCCTCATCACTTTATCTGAAAAACAACAACATATACATACGTGGGACCGTTGTGTGGAAAAGTGCCATTAGCATTGTTTCAGTTTCATTATCAAGGTCAGTTTATTTTGGGCACCCGAAACAAACTCTGGTGTTTTTCAGAGTACTTGGTTTTGTACATTCAAAATACTTCTCCCCTGTTTTCTTTTCCCGGAGTTGTGAGAGTTCTCAGATGCTGCACTAGAAGCCACAAGTACCTCCCCTAAGTACTCTGGAGATAAGGAAGAAATTATAGGGGTCCACCTGAGTAGGAGTACATATACATAATATATACGTGACCTGAGCAGTGTGGTGGGCGCAGGATGAGGACCCAGCTCTCTGGGGCACCACTCACCCATTCTAAACACAGATTACTTTCTTCCTGAGGAAAAAGTACTGGGATGATCCAAACAACGGAGATATGCTGCCGTGCCATGGGGATCTCTGATGTGAAGCTGGTGCCAAGGGATCCAGACGTCTCCCCACCTCCAGCCCCCTCCTAAGCAGATGTGCACACAGCTGTGAATCCAACACAGCAGACACACTATAAACAAGGCATCTAACCCCCTTTGATTTTTTTGAAACTCCATTCCAGAGAACCAGCACATTTGCTCCAACGTGGGGGCAGAAGACCTAAAAACTCCTTAACAAAACAACGTAACATATAAGGAAAAATAAAGCTTGCATATTTTAAATGCTGATAAAGGAAATTCTCATTCTGAAAACCACTAAGCAGTTAAGTAATCTCAAGAGAAGTAAGAGCCCAGAAAAATGAGAGTATAGGCCCTGCTGTAATATAATCGGTATAAAAGATGTTACAAGCAATCCTACTACCTTCTGTTCAGCAATTTTAATGTGGTACATAAATTAAATACCAATATGAAGCATAAAGACTACTCTAGATTAAGATACAAACCTAAAAATAAGGCAAAATTAAAGCTGATCATTTAACAATAATAGATATTAAAAACATAGGGATTTTATTATGCTACATTACTATAGCTACACAGTTACCTCCTCACTGCAGCATCACCTGTTGTCCAAGGTAACGGGAGTCTGGATTCCCCAGAAACTGGGGGGATTGGGAAGCTGGAGAGGGAGAGAAAGGAGGGAGGTGGAGCAGTAGTACAGGCAGTTTTAGAGAGAGAGACAAGACAGAGATGGAGCTCTGCACAGCCAGCTGTGATGCAGCAAAGCTCCGCATCCGTCATGGCACGGTGCTGCCCTGAGGAGCCTTTGCTTCCTGGAGGGCCGGGCACCACACAGCTCCGGCAGACCCTGCCCGCAGGGGTTCAGAACTGTGCCTGAGCTACCAAGTGCTCTTGCATTCTTTGAGGAGCGCAGAGAAAAGGCATGGCAGCAAAGGCTGATCTCCTGGAGGTACGAGCTCCAGGCCGGTGCTGTGTCTCAGTGCTTGCATGTTTGCTACGCCTGACCTAATGAGGTCTTCTGGAAATAGAGCAGGAGGAAGTGATAGCAACTCCAGAAAGATTCACTGCGCGTTTGGGACAGTTGATATTGAGGCCAAACTGATACATGTTGGACTTGCCTCTGCATACATTTTCTGTGCTTTCATCTAGGAAAAGTGATATAGGGACATTCAAGTAAAGTCTGTGTGGAGCCTGTTGGGCTCCTACAGGGTTTACTAGTCAGAGCTCTGTGCAGCATGGAAGTAGCTAATCTGTGGACTTAAGGTGGTTTTATAATTGATACAACCACATTTATACTTCAGATCTCAGTGCTGTATTAAAACATGGACTCAAACTGGCACTGCAATTTGTGGCATGATTAATCCTAAAACTGAATGACAACAAAACTCTGAAATGATAACTGTAGCTCAGTTGTCTATCTTGGTGATCACTGCAAAAGATATTTCATATAATCATAGAACAGATTCGGTTGGAAGAGACCTTCAAGATCATCGAGTCCAGCCTTTGTCCTATCAACACCACTAAACCATGTTTGTCAGCACAACATCTACCCTTCTCTTAAACACCTCCAGGGATGGTGACTCAACCACCTCCCTAGGCTGTTCCAATGACAACCCTCTCAGTAAAGATATTGTTTCTAATATCTAACCTGAACCTCTCCTGGTACAATTTAAGGCCATTTCCCCTTGTGCTATCACTCGCCACCAGGGAGAACAGACCAACCTCCACCTCTCTACAGCCTTCCTTCAGGTAGTTGTAGAGAGCGATGAGGTCTCCCCTCAGTCTCCTCTGCTCTAGGCTAAACAGCCCCAGATCCCTCAGCCTTTCCTCATATGACTTGTGTTCTAAGCCCTCTACCAGCTTGGAAGCCCACCTCTGCACCCTCTCCAGCACCTCAGCGTCCCTCTTGCAGTGAGGGGCCCAAAACTGGACACGGTACTCGAGGTCGGGCCTCACCAAAGCTGAGTACAGGGGCATGATCACCTCTCTGCTCCTGCTGATAATGCCATTCCCGATCCACGCCAGGATGCCGTTGGCCTTCTTGGCCACCTGAGCACATTGCTTATTTGTATTTTAACTGATTACATTATATTATACATAAATTAAGCACTAGACAGCTCATTGATGTTTCTCTCCTTATTATCAGTCAAGACTAAATTCAAAGATATGATGGGTCATCTTTCTTGTTAATCAGTTGTGTATCCCTCTCTAAATTGGAGAACACACCAGGAAAAGCAGTATCAACATAGTGGCACGTTATTTAAACTGATTTTTCCCCAAACATAATCTAACCATATCCGTAACAAACATAATGTCAATTCACAAAGTGCTCCTTGAATTCAACTAACCAATGCTTCTGAATAACTTGAGGTTTGAAGTTCACCCAGTATATAGGAGTAAGAACAGCACGAAGTTCATGAAAGTTTCTTTTACTTGAGATACTTCTTCAAGAGCAGCCAGAACTGCTTATTGTCCTAGGCTTAATTACTTTTTTACCCAAGAGAGAGGGTGTTCCCTATAAACCAGAGATGACGGCACAAGAATTTCAGAAAGTATTGTTTAGATTTTACTCATCCTCAGATTGCTAACACACAGGTTTTTAAGATATAATACTGGCAGTCTGAAAGTTGTTTTATAACTTTAACAAGCAAATAAATCACAGTTTGAAAAATTTAGTATTCTATTAGATTTATAGTCTTTTTACTGTCTTTAACACGAAGTTATCAAAGTACCCTCAGTAGTCCATTAAGAGCTATAAGTAGTGTCTGTCATAGTTGGTTCTTTTCCTCTTCCCCCAAGGGAGAAATTAAGTGTAAAATATAATGTTTTGATAAGGTTTCTCTTATTTTATCATTTTAATAAATGCATGCACATAGTTTTGTGCATGCATCAGACAAAGCTAGGTAAAAGAATTGTGTCTGGCACTTGTATTTCCATAGGAAGTGGCTCTCACTACCCCACAACGTCCTTAGAAAGGCTGAGGAGACAAGCTGTATAAATGCAATAAAACCTTCCAGTGTGCCTAAATTAAGTTTATTACAGCACTTTTTCTACCTCGAAACTAAGCCAATTTTTAAAGTAACTTCAGCCACTCATCATCTTCATGGTAAGAAGTAGGATCTTGTACCAAAATCTCTATTCTTTGAAAACATCTTGTCTTTAGAAGCCTAGATCATGGAATCACAGAATAGATGATCTTGAAAGGGATGTCTAGAAGTCATCTCATCTGATACCCTGCACTAAGCAGGTCCAAGACCACGTGCCTCAGAAGCCTGTCTAGTCAAGTCCTGAATGCTTCCAAGCATGGAGATTCAAATACAAATATCACATCCAGCAGCTTGTTCCTGGAGAAGCGCATGCGCATCATCACATGTTTTCAAAGCTAGCTGGGATCGCTGTGGTGCTCTGTTCTGATTTCCTGCACAATGAAGTCAAAGAGCTGGACTTGCTCATTTCTATATCAACTTCTCCTTGAGTTGAAATTTGAGAGGCTTCAATGCATTCCACACTCTAATGTATAATTCATAACACATAACATCAAATTCTATTCCATGTTAACAGACTGTCTCGAAGATGGTCATTTTTGGTTCAGTAGATATATCCTTCTAACCTTGTCCCACATTACAACATTTTTCACTACAAAAGTTTCCCTTAAAGATCAGTTATTCTAAGCACAGACAGCAATTACCTTCTAGCTATCAAACTGTTTATTAATCCCAGGGGACTATGAATAAATATGTGAAGTTATATAAGGGGCAGGGAGAAGAAGGGTAAAGGGAGGGGGAGGAAAGGATGCACAGTTGGACAAAAAGAAAAAGATATTCCAGGAAGCTTGCATCTCAGTGCCAACAGGTTTCCAAAGAATGGTTAACTGCTGGACATTTTATCAGCACTCTTAACTCTTACTGTTAAATATTTCTAGTAAGAGTCTTACTGTGAGAAAAGTGTCTGTCTCCTTGAAAAACAATTAGGCAATTACATTGCAAAGTCATGAAAAAGTACTTCCTCTGAAACCTATGAAGAAATCAGACACCTGCATGTGCAATGTAGTCTTGAAAGGAGAATGACAGGATTACAAGGTCAATGGTTTCCATTTTGAAAGATGTTATCTGGGCAAGATTTTGACTCCTAGAGAGTTCAGAAGAAGGAAGAAGACAAAATACAAACAAAAAACTACAACCGACAGCAAAAACCAACCAAGTGAAAAAGAATTTTAAACAAAATAAAGAATGATGAGAGATGAGGAATATAATTTTCTGCAACAACACTTAACCCATTCAGTAACACCTAACAGATGTACAGAAAGTCAGAATCATTAGGGTTTTTGCTTGATTAGGATTAAGGAATTCATAAAATTGTAGGGTCACTTGACCTGTTGTTTTGAAAAAACAAAAAACTACAACCGACAGCAAAAACCAACCAAGTGAAAAAGAATTTTAAACAAAATAAAGAATGATGAGAGATGAGGAATATAATTTTCTGCAACAACACTTAACCCATTCAGTAACACCTAACAGATGTACAGAAAGTCAGAATCATTAGGTTTTTTGCTTGATTAGGATTAAGGAATTTTTTGCTTAATTAGGATTAAGGTTTTGAAAACCAAGTTTTCATGACTATGAGAACAAGAAGAATATGGCTTCCACAGAAACCAGACTTGACCAAGTATTTTGCAAATGTATAAACCAAGAACCTCATAAGCCACTCTGCATAGAACAGCAATGGAAATTCTACCTATACAGGAATTTCCACGCTAAATCTTATCACCTAGGTGAGCTCCTGCAATTCAAGCTAGCTGGTCTACAGAATGTAATGTGCAATCCAACAAGCATTCAGCAGGCCTCTTTGAGATGTCACTGTTAATGCCAGTAAGCAGCTAAAGAAACAAAATGTTGCTGTAGCCTACAGCATTAGAAAGCCCACCAAAGCAAGATTTCCATCAAAGGAAAATGCTTCTTCCCTCTTCCCCTGCCCCAAAAAGACAATGGAGAGAATGTAATCAGAATAATACACTTCATAGAACCATAGAATGGCCTAGGCTGGGAGGGACCTTAGAAATCATTTAATCCAACCTCCCCGTCATGAGCAGGGACACCACTGAAATACAGGATGAGAGCACTGAGTTAGTTATCCCTTTAAAGAGGAATATAGTGTCACTCTGACGCTGACTTCTGCTTGTCCAGCTTGGCATAAGGTATGGTTCTGACGAGGGCCTGAAGTGAGCCTCCTCACTGACCTGAAATTAGCAGGACTCAGAGTCCAGGGACCTCAAACTCCACTCAGGTTCTGTTCATCATTAACCATGTGCCACCAAGAGCCCAGAGACAGCCAGACTCAAGCAATGCTGCAGCCACGTCTGCCTCCTCTAGCCTTACCTCAGCCAACGTCAGCACTCACACGCTGGTGAGAACTGGGCTGCCACCAGAGGCTCAGCACACAGCCGGGGGGCTTCGGACAACACAGCAGCACGGGGGATTTCATCTCACCACCATGCACCCTGTGGGACTCCTGTATCTCCCTCTACATTTTCTTTGACTCTTAGCATGAGAATTTGCCAGTTAAAGATCCACTTTTCATAGAGATTTAAAAGACATACCTCCTCAGTAGAGAAAATGGCAACTTATTCAGCATACTACGAGTGAAGGATGGCTTCCACTGTTTTTTCCAGAAGAAAACATAGCATATGTCAAGGACAAAGCCTCTTTCATATTTGTACATAAAGCACATCTAATCATGTTTGGAGTCTTCAGACACCATAACAATGAAATAAGAGCAAGTTCTGGATACTAGTCATTGTTCTCATATGGTTACCGAGCAATTTATTACTAAATATAGGTATCTGACACTGTCCCCCACAACCGACTCTCCCTTCTTCTGTTACCACTTTGCCTGTCATTCACTGCACTGTTACATCTAATGTAAGAGTGTTAGCTCCTCGAGAAAACAATCTAATTAATTTTATACATTTAAGATGCCCCTCAGACTCCCCTGATGCACTGCTCATACAAATCCACTCCTCCTGGGCTGATCCTTCAAGAATCAGACAACAGTCAACACAAGCGTATGTCATATTCAAGGAGAAGCAAATTTGCTGCCTCAAAGAGAAAATCTAAGAATGGAGCTAGCCCAGATGTTTTTGCAACAATAATTAGCCGTCATCTCTAGCACAGAAAGTGCTACACAGAACACCGCACAAAACGTAAAATCTCCAGCTGTGTAAAGAAATATCCGGGGACAAGTTTTGTATGTGATTATCTACATTAATCTAGGCCAGAAGTGTGGGTGCACTGGCAGTACCACAGCATACATTTTGCACATCTGTCTGCTCTACCTTTTACATTGTCCTTATTTTCTTTCATGCGTTTTTACACCCTTGAATAATCTCTGATTAAGAAAGCCAGTCTGTATCATTGAGTATCTTCATGTTCTTTTAAAATTTGCCCCAAATGTTAATATTATATATACATATATCTATAACTATCTCTATATAGGCATGTATATACGTAGACACATATCCTAAGGCACACACAATATTCACACACAAACAGGGAATTACTTTGAACTGTAGTGCTATAATACAATTTTCCCCACCAGATGGCAGTAACTTCAACTTAATATAAACCAGACTGGTTGCCACATGTGCAGCAAACAATGGCATTCTTTACATTTGAGTTTTTCCTGTAAGAGGAAAATGCCCAGGTTTTTTTAAAATGTAGAGCTATTCCAGTTTCCTTCTGTTTAATGACAAGTTGAAGGATAAAGTTCACTACTAACAGCTAAGCTCAACTTTGAACAGTGTATCCTACAAGGGTTTTTTTAAACATCTATCATCTCATTTGTTATTTTTTGGGATAGTGTAATTTCATCAAATTTGAGAAAGATGGGTGCAACTTCCAGTCATTGGCTTTTTCCAAGAATATTTCCCAAAGAGGAATAACTGTGTAACTTTCAATTGCATAATAAACTTAAAACTTTCATAATACATCCTAATAATTAGTGACTAATGGACTCCCAAGACAGCAAAAAAACCCAACATCCAAACATACTGAAAAAATACCTTGTGCACTATTTTCAAAAATATACAGTGTGCAGACTTTGTGACTTATGAAAAATTCAGAGTATCATCTACAAGAAAAATACTGCAGGCAGCACATATTATATCACATACAGGCTAAATTGTCTTTATTGCGAGAGTTAACAATTGGTTCTACTGGTAACAGTAAGAAAGTCCAGGCACTGTAAAAATAATGTAATTTGGTGGGTGGGGTCTGCTCTGTAGGATATTCAGCTTTAGAAACGACTCACCCATAGATTCTAGCCAGAAGATTACTGTTCACTTTTTATTTCGTTGGCCTCTTACTTTCGAAAGAATTTTTCCAGAAGAAAATGCCATATATTATAACAAAAGGACTTCACTCCTATTCTATTAATATGAGCATTCAGAATGATTTAAAAAGTTTATATACGGGTCTATGCTGACTGCAAAGAAAATATCAAAAATGCACATCACTTATAATAAAACACACACATTTCTCAACAAATTTATGACCAAATACACAGTCTGTTTGGACAGCTGGCTTCCACTATCCTACAAGCACAGATTGAGATCCTTTTATATTTCACGATTTTTAGTTTTTAGGTAGAAAGACAAAGGTATACCAAACAAATAAGTGCACTGATGGAAAGAAAAGACCACAAAAATAAAGCAAAACAAACTGCCCAGATTTTCTGGACAAACAGAAGTTTGAGAGAAAAGCACAGTGAAAACGAAACTGATCTTAGACACATAAAAATGAAATAAAGGAACTGAGGCCTAACAAAAGATTCATTATAAAAAGAGGAAATGTAAGCAGGAGGGAAAAAAATTATTATTGTGAAGCCTTTGGGAAGAGAGAGGAAGAAGGTGAAGGAAAGCCAAACAGTGTTGCCATTGCAATGAAGCTCAATCTATTTCACAGAAAAGCTAGGCCTGTATTACTTGCTCCCATTGAAACACTGTGGTAAATCACTGCTTTTCAAGTACATAGTGATATAACTACTTTCTATGAATTCAACATTAAGTAGCTGGTCATACACATCCTTCACGCTTAGGGCTAATATTCCTGAATGTTTCACTTTTTATAACTAGACCAAAAATCTAAGTCTAATTTACACTGAGGTCTACGAGATGCTCAGAATCCCAAATCAACGGCATTTGAACTGAAGAAAATCTCCAGATATAGTATAATTCAAAAGACTTTTTCATAAACTTTTCATTACAGCTTGATATTCTTTTGAGACTGCACGTTCACATCAGCTGGAACTATGAGCAGAATTCACCATAAAAGTTATTCCACCTGAAGGAAGAGGAAAACTAACTGTAACAAGTTATTTTTAGTATGAACCTTGCCAAAATGGTTATAAGTAGAGACTGCAAACCTGTGTGAATAACCACACACTTAAAATTCATCCTTAGATCAGAAAGGCAAACTGAATGAGTCATTTCTGAAGTGGACGGAGTAAGCACAGGGACCCACCATTCACCATAAGGTTCCAGCATAAAGCATTTAGCACAACCCTGCGATGCTCAAAGGGTCAGTAAAGTAGGAGTTACAGACAACCGCTTTTTCATCCAGTGGCAGTATTAGTAGTAATTCTAGAGTAAGGTTAAGAAACTACTGTACATTTTCAAAAGATTATGAGAAAAACAGAGGTGAAAGGACAGCAACAAAAACTGAATACTGGAGAATATCTGTTACAGTGAAAGTCTTAAAAAGTATCCAATATATTTTAATCGACTTGAAAAATTTGTAGCAATTATTATAGGAAAACAACTACTATCTGTAAGCGCCAGTAGAAAACAATGTCTCAAAGCTGAAGCTAGTCAAATTTAAATTGGGTAAAAGTCACAACTTTTGACAGTTTGTTTCAGGAATTAATCAGTCTTGTTATGAAGATAAATAGCAGATTAAATAAAAAGTAAATCCTTTCTCACTTCAAAGACAAAACACAAGGCAGTAATGGCACAAAACACAAGAACTTAAAGGAGTTTAAACTATGCGGTGCAATGGCACGTTCTGATTTGAAACACTACCACTTTCCATGAAAGGCGTGAAGTGATTAATCACATCTGCAAAGAAAAACATTTTGAATCACATCAAGGCAACCCCAGCCTTCCTGCAAGTGAGAGGGAGTTGCTGTTTAACCTCCCTTAGAAACTCACGGGGAAATATTCATCTGAGTGAAGGCGACACTAACAAAACTCCTGTCAGATTTAACAGCACTGAGACTCCAGATCCAGTTCTGGTGTCACTGGTGCCGAGCTACATCCCTGCCAGGTTGAGCCTTGGGGCTCTGCCTCCCCCACAGCAGACCCAAGCCCGGCCTTGCCGCAGGGCCCCATGTCAGGGCCCAAGGGACACCCGCATGGCTGCACCCCGTGATGGCAAGCCTTGGGGCTGGCCCCACACCCCGGCAGCCCTGTGCTGTGAGGACAAGCACTATGACTGCGCTCCTCAGGAGTCATTTTAAACGCAGAGGGAGCGTTCTCCAAACTCCATCCCAGGAAAGCCACCATGGGACGGGGGAGGAGTGGCGCTGCCCATGGAACCGCACGCCAGAAGGTCGGTCACGGTGACTTGACAACTAAAACTTTGGGTGAGGGTCTTGGGGCTTACCTGGGGCTTGCAAAGTGGCCAACACGGTCTTGCCATGAAACGGGAAGGCAGTTGCACACCTGGAAGAGACAGAGGGCATCAGAATGAGGATACAGGTCTCACAGCCTCTGGGTTTCACCTGGTTATTTCAAAATGAACAATCACAGAATCACAGAATGTTAGGGGCTGGAAGGGACCTCTAGGGATCATCTAGCCCAGCCCCCCTGCCAGAGCAGGATCACCTACAGCAGATCACACAGGAACGCATCCATCATTAAGGACATACCAGATTTTATGATGTAATGGTATATCCTACAACAGCAAAATATACAGCCAAAAAAGAGGAAACTTTTTTATTTTTTTCTCTTCAGCAGGTAAACAAATTTACGGGAATTGCCATGTACCAGCAGCTTAAGCAACAAAAGAAGCAGGTACCCCAAGGTGGGGTACCTGACCTCTCACTCGCCCCACTCAGCCCTTCTGAACACCAGACCAGCCCAGGGCCTGCCCTCACACCTGGCTTTTCCAAGGGCTGCAGTGGACACAGGCAGGGAGAAGCCACAACAAAGGTAAATTCTTTTACTCCCCTGACATCTTTTTTCTTGCAGGACCCACAGCCACATTACAAACTGGGGGCACTCTCTTGCTGGCTGCACATTCATTTGTGTGCTGAGCTATCTATGTGGAGTAACAGAATCATAACTTCGTTACTTTTATAAAGCGGCAACCAACTTTACTTTTAGGCTGAATTTTAGCACCTGAAAACTTTTTCCTCCTTCTAGTTTGTTAAAAAATGTATAGCTTGAATTTACACACAGAACCTGTCATTTTTCTCATTTATACTAACATTTTCGCAATAAAGTTGTGTTTAGTAGGACTTATTAGGAAAGGGGTAATCTATAATCGCTTTTCTAGTTCAATAAACATAATACCAAGAGAAAACACACATGTAG
This sequence comes from Apaloderma vittatum, assembly GCF_000703405.1. Lineage (NCBI taxonomy): Eukaryota > Metazoa > Chordata > Aves > Trogoniformes > Trogonidae > Apaloderma > Apaloderma vittatum. The sequence continues at coordinate 22,434 of NW_009693905.1, read as the reverse complement.
CAGAAGCAGTATTCTGGCAAAAGAAGTTCCGCACAGCAAGAAATCCTCCGAGTTATTTGTTATGAGCAGATTGCATATAGTGCCTTCCTTTCATTAACAAGGAGTTTTTCAAGAAATGGGATGAGTTAGCAAACTGTTCTTACGTTCAGCAAGCGCACACAATTTTTACGTGAGGAATCCTTTAGTTTCTGAGAGCTCAATTAGTATTAATTACAAGTTTAAAGAAGGACCACAACATATTCACATTGATAGTATAGGCATATCTACAGCATAATTACTGTCACTTCAATAAGTGCAGCCATGCATACATATCCCCTTCTAGGATCAAAGTGGTGGCATATCGAGTCCAGGCTCCTGCTATCAGAGGCAACCACGTTTTGCATTTCCTTTCATAAATGTATCATTTTCTACCTTGCAAACTGTTAGACATGTGTGGAAAAACAAAACCTGACCACCGTATTGAGAGGCTGTTCCAGAGCAGTACTGCTTTGATGGTTAGAAACCTTCTAACTTTTAGTCTGATTTTCTGGCAGTTATTTCTGCCCCAGATCTGCTCTTCAGATTAAATGATTCTTCTCCTTTGCTTGTAGTTCTCTCCGTGCAGTGTATCTTTCCTCTTGGTCTTTATTTTATTGAAGAGAAACAAAGCATTTAGTGTCTTCACAAGAATCTCTCCCTTCCCACTAGGCACTTTATTAGTCTTTCTCTGTTACAACTAAGTTCATGCTTCCCATACCAGGGTGCTCTGAATGCTGGGTGGTATTCCATGGGAGGTTGTTGCAGTGCCTTTTAGTTCAGTGTTGCAGTGAATTTTAGTTCACTACCCGAAAGGTCTAGCTTGACACATTTTTAAATGGCATAAACCTGGTTTATGATCACATTGGTGTCTCAGTCATTCCGGATGAAATTCCTGTTACCCAGTTTTAAGCGTCACCTCTGAGGTAGTTACCACAGGCCCCTTTTATAATTAGAGAGATACTTGATTCATCTCATCTATTTTTAGAGATTCTGACTGGATGAAATCTGTTGTGCCCTAGGAATACTCTGCACTGACCATGTCTAAACAAACACTGCAGTTGGAGAGATCTATACTGGATCAACTGAACAGCTTATTTTGTGGTATATTAATATAATCCACTCCTTGATTTCCTTTTTAAAAATCACAGGATATCAGATAATAGCAGAAGCAGTCATAACCACAGATATAACTTTATGTTTTTATCCTGTTTCTATTCCTGAGTTGGGAACTATTCTAGTCTCTGAGTTGGGAACTTTTCCCTGGATATTCCAAACTGACAGTACTTTTTAACTGTATACTGAAAATGGCTATTCTAGCACACCATTAAAACTGACAGCATCTAGAGGTAGCACAATTTCCCCTCAAAAATTAAGTGCTTGTGTAGTGATTTGACAGGATTACAGTTTGAAAGTTGATATTCTAGATTAGAACATGACAAAAAGCAACAGGTATTTTAGGAAATCAGACTGACATTAACATTCAGAAGTGAAAACATGATGCTGAATTTTGATCACCATAAATAAAAGGATGCAGACTTGGGAAAGTAGGTAGGATGCTTTTTGGCAATCCATCTCTACCAAAGCTTACCTACACCTTCTAAGCAAAAAGCTTGAAACATTTGAGTAGTAAAAGATAAACATTAAAATAAACTTAAAAAGAAAGCTCAAATGCATATTTCTGTCATATTCTCCAATGAAACAACTACAGAATTTTGCTTTACAAAGAACAAATTAAAATCAGAGGGAAGTCAATACACTCCCTCATCTCCATAGAGAATGTATTACCATTCTATATGGTCTCACAGTGGATTAATATTTAAAAATTGACTACTACCAAACTTTAAGAATTTACCTTAAATCCTCCAAATATGAGCTAAAACAATGTAAAAACTGTTACTGTTATCTCAATGTTCCTTTGCTTTGTGAGGGAAGTACTAGCAAAGTTAAACAGGTTTATCCCAGAGGTTTTGCAGCAAGTGACAGTCTGGACTGAATATTGTGGGAGTTTCAGGTTGACCAATACGTACTCACAAAGGTTTTCTTCACATCTCACCAATCCTGTTTGCATACAAACAGTTCAGCAATTCTTCATGTGACACAAGTGTTTGGATAAAATTCCTTATGACAGGGCATAACTAGGGAAAGTTTTCATCCAAACCACTGCCAATCCCAAGTGAAACACAAATTACAGAATATTTAGAAGAACAGTGAACACACAAATATGAACAATTTAAAACTGAGTTCTTTACGACAGCAGAAGTCATCATGAATATTTTTCATCTTACCTACTTAGGCCTCAGAAAACAAAATTCAGGATAACTCTCAGAAATGCAGATACCTAAGAACTTCATTCCCTGAACCACAGTACTACAAGGATTAACTTCCAGCTAACTCAAGCTCAAGGACAAATTCATGGACAGGAATTCCATAAATACTGAAGGGTACAGGTAGAGATAGGGATGCCTCCTCTAACATCACAAATCCAAAACAGATGGATGCCAAGGGAATACAAGGGAAATGGACCATAGAGAGCAGAGAGGTGCATGTGGTCTCCCTAAATTGCATGCTCTTTCGTTACTGTCATAGAATAAGCACCAGCACTAGATAGACCATTAATCTGGCCCACAAGAGCATTTCTAGAATTATCTTGTTTCATGAATACAAAACAGATATCACCTTGAGGAAACTCAAATACAATTGTGGGAAAATTATATTTGCTGATTTCTCTGCATCCTAAAAGTGAGACCACCTAGTCAGAACTACTGAGTGAAGAAACACCATCAGGGTTCTCGCACAACACACATCCAGGCCTCAAATCCCCGTCACATCAGGATCAAATGTATGTCATTTCAAAGAAATATGAAAGATTTTTTCAGGATGTAATTTCAGATATTTTTTAATGTCAAACTACCAGCCGTTGTGCCCCTCACAAACCAAAAACCATCAGATTTTCCATTCTCTACAGAAATTCTATTTTCTTAGGCTAGAACTCTCATAAACATGTCCTTCACAGTGGCATTTGTTAAGCATATATGCCGACCTTTTCAAAGTTTCTCTTTTTTGAAATGACTTCTCTTCTTGCATTCCGTTACATATTCTACATACTGCTAAGTGCAAACTTTGCAAACTTTGCTTGCCCTGGTTTGGACGGTTATACAAGTCTTACAAGATTTCTTCAGAATTCTTTCTTGTCAGTAATGTAAAACTTCTAGAGCTCTTCAGCAGATATAAACATAGGAGAAATTCCCTGCCCCTTTCTGAAATGGTATGTACTAATCCTACCAAAGGTATATCTGTACATAAAATAGCCAATATTTAGCCTGACAAGACCTCCTTTCATGACTTTCTCTTTAGAAGAAATCAAATAATAAGAAAAATGTAGTCACTCCCCAGACAGCACAATATTTTAAAACCAAGACTGACAGTAGCTTAGACACACTCTGGTCACTCATAAGTCCTGTTTGATTTTCCATAAAGTCATTGCGTAGCATGTAAGAGCAGGGAAACAGTCATAAGAGAAATGTTTTGCATAAGAAGGATCTTTGTGATGGTCTTCTCAAAATATTAGAAAGGCAAGAGCAACCATTTTTTTTAGAAAAACTTGTTTTCTATGTTAGAATGATGTATCTTCTCGAAGCCCAGAAAGCTGCATAAAAAGAAGTATGGCCAGCAGCTTCAGGGAGGTGACTTTCTCCCTCTACTCCACTCTCATGAGACGCTGCCTCAGGTAGCGCAACCAGCTCTGGAAAGACATGGACCTGTTGGAGCAGTCACAAAAATGATCAGAAGACTGGAACACCTCTCCTGTGAAGAAAGGCTGTGAGCGTTTGGGCTGTACAGCCTGAAGAAGGGAAGTTTGCAGGATGACATTACTATGGCCTTTCAGTACTTGAAGGGGTTTGTAAGAAAGATGGAGAAAGAATTTTTCCCAGGGCCTACAGTGACAGGACAAGTGGTGAGGGTATTAAACTGGAAGGGGGTAGGTTTAGATTAGACATTAAGAACTTTTTTACAATTAAGGTGGTGAGACACTGGAACAGGTTGCCGCAAAAAGCTTTGGATGCTCTCTTCCTGGAAGTGTTCAAGGCCAGGTTGGACAGGGCTTTGAGCAACCTGGTCTAGTGGGAGGTATCCCTGCCCAGGGCCAAGGGGTTAGACCAGATGAACTTTAAAGGTCCCTTCCAAATCAAACCATTCTATGAGTCTATGACTGTTTGATAACACCAGCTCTTTGCAGGAAATATTTTTGCCATGGGATTGTATCACAAAGATTGGGATCTTAAACTAATTAGGATCTCTACAAGAATGAAGCTGTTACTGTGTTGTTCTGCATGTCTCTCTTAAAAAGCTACAAGAAATACCAAATTATTTTGGATCAACATTATTTCAATAATGCTAAAGCTTCCGTTTTTATAAACAGAAATTAAGCATCAAAGGGACTTCTGTTTATCCATATCAGAGGCTCAGAAAATGATAATATTGAAATGAACATCCTATACTTCAGATGCTCATGAAACTGGACTAACTCCTATTTCAAGGAGAAAATGTCACTGAACTATGCCACTGAGTGAGAAAAGTATATCTTTCTGGTCATTTGACTCAGAGTTCATCCCGCACCTGTTACTCATATTCAAAGCATTTGGAAGAAGACTAGAATAAGGAGCAATGACTTAAGAAGACTTTCCAAGGATTTTTATGGTGGTGACTGTAGACCAAGAAGAATATTCAGGAGCCAGAAATATTGAATTTGTTTTATATCTTAAACTGAAGCTGATGCAGTTAATCATTCTCAAGTTTGTAACAAAGTAAATCCATATACACTAACTATGAAAAATAACTGTAACTGTTACTTGCTTAAATCACCTATCAAGTACCTTGATTTTGAGGTGAAAAGCCTAAAGATTTTCACATACTACCAAAATTCAAACAAGACAGTTTTAAGCTTTGACGATTCTTTGCTAAATGGGCTAAATTTGGAGACACACGCCAAAGGAATTCCGGTGGGGATTAAAACTGGCAGCACTTTTAGAAACTTTGAACTAAAACGTATCTTTTCACTCAAATTTCAGCTAACTATGATTCCTCTTGTATCACCAGACTAAAACCTGGGCTCTCTTCTGGTTTTTGCTGCCTTTATCCAGTAGACTATTAGGATGTGCAATATGATAAACTCCTGTCCTTGAAATGAGGTCTTACGATATTGTTGCGTATCATAAAAAAGTTCCAGTGTACAAATTGCTTTAAGACGGTACCAAACCGCAGAACCCTTATCTTCACCAAGCAAGCAGATCATGGTCTCTTCAGGGTTATGTGCTGTGTTTTGTTTCAGTGTACTGTGAGAGGTCTGACACTTTTTATCACAGTCTTACCTGAGTGACTCAAATTAAGAGACTTTTGGTGAAATTAGTAACTCTGTTAAAAAAACTTTTTCCTGGTTGCTGAAGTTTTCATAGGCCAAATGTTCCACATTGGTTCAGCTATCTTAACAGATCCATAAATCTTTGTATTCCTTCAGGGAAGGAAAAATGGAGGGAAGAAACAAAAAACAAATCATGCTGGTAGGATATTGGTACCTCCCTTAATTCAAGCGAGTAACTCCTTCTAAAATTCCTCCAAAACAAACTGATGATAGAGTAAGCCTTGTCTACTGTGTTAAATATTTGTTCATCTGTCTTATGAAAATAACAGAATTGGTTCTAAGGACAACATGGGTATAAATTGCATTGATTAGGAAGGAAATTACATCTGATAATCTTGCTATGCAAATCACAACATCTAGGAGGCATGTCTGGTATTAAAACCCTCCACCTCCACCCTGTTCTCAGAGCCAGTGATGCCCTCCCTTTGTTTGGAGAAGCTGAATTGTCTTCCACATCGCAATGGAGGTTAGAAGATAGTGTTGCTTCTTGAGGCCCTTAGAGCCCTGGCATTCAAGAAGGGGAATAAGATGTTTAGGTGATTTGCTCCTTCATCTAAATGAATGGCTCAAAGTGGAAAAGTAAAGAGAAGCGTAAGCCTGACAGTCAGCACAGGCTTTAACAGAGCAAAAAACCTCCAAATGGCAGCCTGAACTTTAGCTTTAACTAGTTCCCTTCTACACCAAGTATTACACTTCTTTCAATTGCAGTGCTCTATCTGCAGCTCCTTACAGGAGAAGACTAATTATTTCAAGAAATGATCACGAATATAATTAAGATCAGATCCTCCCCTTGGTACACTGCACACTGCTGTGAATTTAGAGATGACTTTCTTATCAATTGCACTACAATGAACAAGAGTAAAGCCTTTTATTTGAAGAATCTTCCTTCCAGGAGCATCTCTCTCTCTCTCTTTTTATTTTTTATTAATACTTAACTTGTTACCAGCTTAAGGATAACTGATTGCTGCCATTGCATTGCTGAATTTCCAGCAGTATTTGGATACCAAACACAACAACACGGTCTTTTGCATTGTTTATGCCATACATGCAAGATTGAGTACTTAATCTTTAAATTTATTGCTGAAGGTTACGAACAAAAATTAAGAGACTCTCACACAGTCTAAACAAAGCTTAATGCACAACGTTTCCAGTCAGTGTCTGAATTTCTAAACCACAGTCAGTACACGAACATGTTTGTTCTCATTAATATGCAT
>NW_009693905.1:0-15752 GCF_000703405.1 Apaloderma vittatum | reverse complement strand
CAGCAGGAGTACCAAAATGTCCTATTACACATATAACAGCCTACACAAAAGACCAGCAAATAGATTTTTCTCTTAAGCTAATGGGACAAGTTAATGGACCTTCTGGAGAAAAGGTACAGTTTGCAATCATGTCAAAAGGCTATCTGAAAACTGAATTTATATGCAGGATATAAATTATCCAGAATGAATCCAATGAATTCAGATCATTACCATTTTAAGATAATGGGCTTCCTACTTTTGCTATTAATATTTAATTGCTTATATTGCATGTTTATATTGTCCTATGCATTTTTGTTGTTTTCTTAGATAATTTTGGCCCGTAAATGTGCAGGGTAGGCCAAAGACTTTTTCCAAAAAAATCCTATCACTATTTAGAGACAGCTTAGGGTTGGTTCACATACAAACTTTCATTCTGAATCTGCAGTCCCCAGTATAAAGTGAAATCAAACCATCCTATAGATCAACAGAACTTCAGAACACACCCTGAGAACCTACTCCCCCCGATACACTCATAAATATTAATCATTTTTATAGGATAGCAATACAAATTCTACCAAATACCACAAGACCCCACAGTTATTAAAAAGCAGCAAAAAATACTGATGGAAATGACCGGAGTAATTATCAGTGTTCCTCAAACTTCAAACTCTGTTCAACAATTCGCCAGATATTTGCCTTCCCCCCCCAATTTTAACAAGAACAGATGGAATAAAATTTATCTTATACTCCTAATAAGAACATAAATGCTGTAGCTTGTAATAAAACAGAACAACACATAGTAAGTACATAGCAGAAGCTACTGGTTCCAAAGCAAACATTTCAAGAGTAAAATTCTAATAAAAGTAGTAAGCCATCAAAATTTACAAACAGTTAAAATTTCACAGAATGGATTTATTAAATACCGTTAATAAAACAGGCACACATATGCCGAAGCAAATACATTACACATTTTAATTTTTCAAGAGGAAATGTAATACGCCGCAGCTAAAGGAATAACAAAGCAAAGAGAAACAAAGTGCAAACGTAACAATTCTTAAAGGTTAATGGTTACACCACAAGCTTATATTGACTAATCACATTTTTACTACCTATAGCCTGCAGATAATGTTGGTGTTTTTATCCCCCCGAAGGAGATAAGACTATTACATGCTGACTTTTGTGTGCATTTTTAATTGTCTTGCTCAGGAGTACAAATCTCGAAAATTAACGTTGCTGAGCCAAAAACAGAAGAAAAATAACTAGCAAAATATTGGAAGTTTTGTGTGCATTTTTAATTGTCTTGCTCAGGTGTACAAATCTCGAAAATTAACATTGCTGAGCCAAAACCAGAAGAAAAATAACTAGCAAAATATTGGAAAGAAAAAGTTATTCCAGAGAGCCAGAAATTCATTACTTTCATGCTCTGTCAAACTTATAATAATATGCACTGAAAAAGAAAAGCAAAATCTTGTTTTAAATGGCATTTGCTAAAGCTACGCTAACAAAAGGATTTGTGGCCCTGTCACGAAAAAAACATTGACCCTTGACCTTTTTTCAGTTTAAAGAAGGAGAACAGCCAGAATCTTGTGTATCAAACAAATGTTTGCTTTGTATAAACTTTCTCCCAATTTTCTTCGTTTGCAGTGAAAGCGGAGAAAGAGGGAAGAACAAAATAAAAAAGAAGACAAGAACAGCAGCAGAAGAAAATGCCCCAAATGAAAGGCTCGATTCGGAAACAGTGCAAGCCTGCTTCTAAACAGTCATGTGACTTTTTTTTGCTAAGAGCCATGTGCTCGCGTATCATTTTACTCTGAAATAACTCTGCGGATTTCAGCTCAACCTGCCTTTGCTTATAATGCATGACATAGCCTGTGAGGGAGCCTGAGAACCGTCCCTCCTCAAAAGCAAGGTTCCCATGCTTGGCCTGTAACCATGGAAGCAGATGCCTTTTTTGCTTACCCCTGCTTACCTCTTTGCAGCCACGAGCTGCTCCCTATTGTTAAAAGGGGTACGCCTTGATTTTTTCTTCGTCGTGACCGAACTTGCCTCTTCTTCAAAGGGCACGATGCTGCAGGTCATTGGTCTAGACTGTTTGCACGGTCCAGAGAACAGCCTTGATGTAACCCTTGCTCCGTCTGTGCCACACCACCAGCCGTGCGACTGCAGACTGTAGGGGGACATCGGAGATCTGTATTTGAAAAGAAGTCCGTCCGATTTTGCCATTGTGCCTTTTCAGTCATCGATCGAATGAATATCGAACCTTCTGTCGTTGCATGTGTGAAATAGATAGCTTAGCAAGCACTTTTGTGCCCAAACCTGTGCACTGGGCCAAACTCTCTTCCTTTATTCACAACTATTCGGGATTTTGGAGTAGCGTCATTTCGGAGGTGCTTTAATAACTGTGCCCGAATGTTAGATCAGCCTCACAACAGAATCTCCTTGTTGTAATCTGCCTGATTTAGCACTTTTTTCCCTCTTTTTTTTTTTTTTTTTTTTTAAATTTTAAAGGTGCTTTCTCTTTTAGTCATTCCCAGCTGAACATCAGCCCTCTTAAAGTGCTAGGGAGGCTGATTTTGACTTGGTATGAATAGCCCAGAATCATGAGGGGTTTCAAAATAAGATACCACCTGGAGGGGTTTGCTACCTTAAGGCTTTAAAAATAACGTGGGGGGGAAAACGTGAATTTGGAAAGCTTCCAAGGTAGATTCTAAAAGTAAAAAATCCAGGAAATATGGCACTTGTTCTTTTTTTCTTTTTTGTTAAACAGATAATGGTAAGGAAAGACAGATATTATAATGAATAAAATAAACTGACAGTTGTGGCTAAGACCCTAAAAGAATCTATTTTTTTTTTTCTCAATATGCTAAGATAAATAGTTTGGAAATTTAACATCTGGTAATATGGGAGCTCTAAAATACTTTTTTCTCTACTGTACTATTGCACAAACATTTTCAGTATTTACTGGGTGGCTTATGTTTTTCAGATGTATTTAATTTAAAAAAACATATAGATGAGTGTTCAAACCATAGCAAGAAATTATGAAAATGAAAATTTTCCTAAGCCACTGAGAAAACGCAGATGAAATGTTCAGTTAGAGTTTGACAGAACTCTAGGAATTTCAGGGGAGAGTGAAGAAAAAGATCCTCTAACACCTTCAAATAAAAAAGACAGAATTGTGGCTCGCGTGGAAACTGATACATTCTTGAAATCAGGCGGTAAGCAAGTTTTTACTCTTCTTTTAAGAGAATGGCAAACTCTCTGACCACTGCCTGTCAAAAAACAATAACCTAGTGACAGCCATCAGCACCTACTCGTTGTAAAATCTGCCTGCAGATTTTATTCGGATAGCATCAAAAAGGGCTGATATATTCTTCAGGGTGTTGCTTACCCAGCGTTGTCTGTATATGACATCAGTATATATATTTTTTTTGAGATAGCGCTATCTCATACTTCAAGGCATACCTATTTTCTCTAATTGCCGCAGGCAAAGGGGAGGTGCACTAAAGAATAAAGAAGGTTATTGTGACAGATGAAACATAATTCACAATGAGTACTCTTTTCATCCAGCCTTAAGTAGCAGAGGATTACTCCAAGCTGAATTTTAGGGGAGTATGTATGATCTGATTTAATAATATGAGGACAGGCCACAAGCTGAAAGGCAATGTAAACCAATTATGCTTTTGCTGATTGTTTGTGGGGTTTTGTTGTTGGGGGTTCCCCTCCCTCCCCTTTTCTGGAAATAGAAGAACTGTTAACGTGAAGAGGGTCTGAAGAAACATGGGGAAAAGTAAGAAATGCCGAGAAATAAAAGTTGGGATTTTCTGGAATGGATACTGGCAAATGCTTTTTCTATATTTCTGCTCCATGACACTTAAATGAAATAAGATCATGCCATTTCGTCAGTAAATATGCGCTGTGAAAGTAGGTAAACTAATTTTGATACACTTACTGAACTTGTATTGCTTCAGAGAAATTCATACTTGAGTTTTCTAAAAATGCTGTATGATATCAAGTCTAGATGTAGGTAACTGTGACAGTAAAATAACTTTCTGCTAAACATGTGTACATTGCTTTTCTGAGTCACTGTTTTAATATTTAAACAGTAAATAGGCAAGCTTGCATGTGTATTTTATATGTTTGTTTCCTTATAATCTGCTTTGGAAAAGACTTGCACAGCGTAAATTACTGTATTACATTCTGAAAGGATTTATCTTTTTACTGCTTCAGTTTTCATTTACTGCTTTCAGTTTTCAACAATGATTTTCTTTTAATGATCTGAAACTGCATTCAGAATGTCTGGACATGTGTAGCTAGTTAAACTGCAGAAAGTGGCAAGGCACTTGGCAAAAAGAGTAAACACTATTTCATTTTCTCTATAGAAATGTTAATTTAGATTAATTACCTTTTTAAGCAATAGGTAACTTTAAAAAATCAATTTTAATGCAAGTTTTAATAAAGTAATCATTGACCTTCTCAGGGAATGTTTCTATATATTTTGTATAATTTAGTATGCAAAATAAACCCATATTTAGATACAGATTCTAAATGTTTTTTCAAGTGTTCGTCTGGTTCAAAAATCAGAGACAAAAAACCTCAAACAACCTTGAGTTAAATGCTTGCTTTCATATATTTTCTACTTCTTAATTACACAAAAACTGCTTAGCAGTCAGAGCTAATAAAACTGTGCTGCTATTTGAAAATAAATTTTTACTAGGGGTTAGTTTATACTTTTAGATTTTGGACTGAAATACAAAATAAAGATTAATTGGAACAGACTTTCTGTTATACAAGTGCTGCTATATATCAGACCAACTAAGATGATTCAACAACTAACACTAAATCTTACATAAATAAATGGCAAGGAAGGGGCATAAAAATATACATGTGTAATTATCATTAATTGCAGTTTTCTAAATGCAAAAAGAATGCTGAAATTTTGTCTTTTTATAGGCTGTATTGAAGTAATCTCTTATATGATTTTATGCCATTCTTAAAGCAAGCATAAAACTAATCTAAGTATTTCACCATAAGCAATTAGTTTGATTTTGGTGAATATGCAGTATTCATTAAAGTAGACCTCAGCACTATACTCTTAAAGAAAGAATGTACCTCAGAAAAATCTATCAAAATACAATAAGAAAACTGCTAGATTGGAAGCATATATTTTAACATTTTAGTTCACAAAGGGAGCAGCAGCCAAAAGACCATTTTAACCACCTGACAAATAGCAACAAACAACAGCTCTCAAGTCAAAATATTTATTAGGGTGGCATGTGAATGTACAGGCTAGCATATGTGCTAAGGAGAAATTATTCTATTATCTTCAGCTGAGTGAAGTGGTAATAATGAACATAAAGATTTATAAATATATACAGAACTGAGAACGCTTCTTTCAAATCATACAACCATTTAATTTTCATTGATTGTTTTAAAATAGATCAGAAAGTGTAACATACAAGTTACTTTAATTCCTGTGACAATTTTTATCCAAATGTTATTGTCACCATGTCACACTGCGCTTGCCGTCCATCGTCAAGTTTCTTCGTAAAAAATATATACTTAAGTATTTGTTTAAGGAGTCAAGTGGCATTTTAGCTACACCAAATGACATTAATTTAAGCAATGTATCTTCTACTAATAAACTTTCAAACAATGTATATTTCAGGGGTATTCATACTGGTAGACTGTTTTGGTTCTCTTGAAAATTACTTTGAAGTAGCATTTATTATTGACATTATAGCATATAAATCTTCCAGCAAAATTGCCGATGAAGGTTGTCTTTGGAAAAGTAGGGAAAAAGAGAATAGCTCAGATCACACCTGCATGCAACAAAACAAGCACACATCTCTCCAGACAAACAATGTTTTAATACTGAATCAAACTATGAGCACTCATATTTTTCACAAATCTGAAAGCATTAATATTACACATATGTTAATATTACAATAATATTACACATTATGTTAATTCTTTTCTGTAAAATGAAGGTTGGTCTGACTGAATATATATCAAGTTCACTACATCATTTTTAACAGCCAGTATTGAGGTTTATTTAAAAGAGAAGAAGGAGTAAAAAAAAGAGCTCTTCCCCCCTCCCCTGCAAACAGCCTTGATTATAATCAAATTTTAGTGCGCAGGTACAGTCGTCTCACCCCGTACCCTATAAAGCTTTAAAAAACCCAAACAAAATTAAGATCTGCAATATTTGGGGAGCTACAAAAAACACCGTGGCTCCGGAGACAACAGTGGGAATGTAAGGAGCCACAGACTTTGATTCTATACGACAAGCTGGATAGGAGTCAAAGCTGCCACATGCGGTGTGAAAAAATGCCACCCCGGTGTGAACAAAGGGTTTAAAATGGAGTCAAGAAGCGTGCAAGCTCAATGTCTAAGCTTTTCCTGTGAATTGTACTGCCCCAACCTGCAGGATATCAAGTGGGCTGGGAAGAATAGAGCGCCTTGGGAAGCCACAATGGAGTAGCGGTGGCCGCCAGGGCGTCGGGGTTTCTATTGTTTTGGTCCTCTTGTTTGGTACAATGTGCCGCGCTTTACTTCAGCGAGAAATTAAAACTCTCGGCAACAAAAATAAAGTCACAAAATGGCCCGAGAAGCCGATCAATGCAGTAACTCTGATCTTCCATGTTGCAGCCCCGGTTTACAGCTCAGAGAGAGAATTTGCCATCTAGATTGTTCATTTTACCGGTGCCTGAACCACAATCTCACAAAAAAAAAAAAAAAAAAGGGAAAAAGTACTAAATGTTGCTCAGAAATATTTATTATTTCTGTGGCCTTTCACTGAGATAATAGTTGCAACAATATAAACATTCATTAGGGTGTATTCAAATAGAAAGAATGTTGCACTTTATTTCAATCAGTAGCTTTCCTCCTTTTATTACAACATAAAGCTCTTAATCTGCATATTAAACTCAGAAAACACTACCTTTTAGAAATAATCTGTGAAACTGTGCAGTAGCAACCCAAAAATGCATGGGTCACACACTTGCAAAGATGCTATGCTAACAGTGTTTAAGAGTAAAAGGGCTGAAAATCATAAATATTCTACCTAAAGCAAAACACTACGCACTCAAGGCACAAAGAAAAGAGTTAAATATATTTTCCTAAAAGATACAAACAGCAAAAAGTACAAGCTCCTCAAAAACAGAATGCAAAACATTTATTAGAATCCCTACACAAAATCAATTAAAATCCAAGGAAGCAGGCACACAGAACCCAATAAACAGCAAATTTTCTAAGAATTAAAGAAACCTTCTGATTTCCTATGTTATATTTACATATTTTATTAAGGATTAGGTCAAAAGCCACTGATTTTTAGTTTATGAATGCAGGTCAAGACAAGAACATTTTTCTATTTACTCTGTGTAACTCTGTATAGAAATCAATCTGTTACTTTCATTACAACCACACAATCAATTCCATTTAAAGTACAATGCAACAGCCAAGTCCAAGGACAATATGGATCGCTGAAAATCCTTCATACTATCCTCAGATTTTATTCAGTATGACTGGGATGATTATTTCCTCTCATTAGTATGCAACAAGCTTTCACAAACAAACTTAACCCAGCTTCGTCTGTTTTTAGCTCAAAGCGTAAAACAAAAAAAGCAGCATACACTAATTTACTGATCCTAGCACCGATGCATAAGTATTGCTCTTCAGTAAATAACAACAAGCGTCTACTAAAGAACAATTTTGTGGAGGAAAGTGTCTAAGTTGCACTGAGTCATGATTATTTCTACAACCGTAGTAAGATAGGACGACACGCTAGACAAACCACATAACATACACACATGCAGACACACGTGATTAATGCAGATAATGTATTTAAGCAGTCTATCTTAAAAGGCTATATTTTATCGATTTACAACTACTTGTAAAGATGCCCCCCTCGGTTTTCTGTTCCTTGTAATACTATTCTGAGGTTCCTAAGGGACACAAAGCTAGGGTATTTAAAAGCTGCAAAATATTACCAATGTCTCTTCCTGCACACTCAATGAATATGGTATGAAAATTTGGATGTACGTAATTCAGCCATATTTAAAAATGTTTAAATTACTTTTACAGTCCTAGTTCAATATATTAAAATCTAGGTGTAGTATCAGATTTTTAAAACCGTAGAACTCCTAACTCTGCTATTATTTATGGTACTCTTAAGCATGTTTATTTTGCTGATTTGGTTTTCTTTCTAACCTATTTTCTCAACTTATTTTCTCCTGCATCTTAGTACTTGTAGGGGTATTTTAACATATTTTTTCCTTCTGCCTGCCTGCCTGAAACATAAGCCTGTCAAATGAATATTGCTGCAAATGATCAGAATAGATTGAAAAATGTTCTGTTCAGAGATTTGTACAGAATAAAGCTGCCTATTATTTTCAAGCAAAAACCTTATCTTGAATATTCTTAACATTTGTTCCTTATTTGTTCTTTATTGATCACTTTGTTCAACTACATGGCTCCCTCCTCAACAACATATCAGAGAAAATGAAAAATGAATCTTGGAATATTGCTCCAGAACGTGCAGGCAGATGTCTGCTAACAGCGCTGAGGCTGTGTCTCAATGTGCTCCGTTTCCCCGGCTTTGATAATTTGAGATAGCACCGATATGAAGTCTCTGGGTGTTCCTTAGGGTACGATCTCCTTTTTAACCCAGCGTATGTGTTCAAGTCACTCTTAAATTGCTGTTTCTGCCAAGCCGTGATACAGTCGGCAGCATCCTCTCTTGGGTAACAAGGCAGCAAGTACACACGCACATATATACGTGTATACGTACGTACGCGAATGTGTATATTCTGTCTTGTTATTTCAGCTGAGCCTCAAACTGGGGGTCTTATGGACCAGTCAAATTTACCTTTGCCAAGTCTCACTGTGTGCATTCCAGTCATAAAGAAAATCACATAATGCTAAATTTCTTACTCACATATAACAGCATGTAAATAGACAAAGGGCTCACAGCACTGTGAGGAGAGAAACTGTCCTGACAGGCTTGCATCTATCCCCACTCCAAACGTTAAATAAGCATACATAAACATCTTTTTCCTCTTGTTCAGCTGTGTTTACTTGCCACCGTTTCCCTTCCCCCTGGCTTCCACCAGCTCATTTTTCCCCACCTCCTGAACCTGTTTGTTTTCCCTCTCCTGCCTGCCTGCCAGCAGCAGCACTGAAGAATCCCCCAAAACCAGCAGCCCCAAGCATTGCCATCCCAGGGCCACCCTGATCGTGTGAACAGGGTGCAGGAATTAACAGGTTAATTCTATACAAGCACAAGTAGGCATGACTCAGGACTCGAGAAGATGAAGCTGGACTATCTGGAAGGATTGCACTAAGACATAATATCTGCAAGTGAGATAGCAGGGATACTGCTGAGAGAGGAAAAAATTCACTTTCCCAGAATACCCACCATCTATTCAGACATTAAACAGCTGAAACGTGGGCGCCACAGAAGGTAAGCTTGCCAGCCGAGAGCAGGACACGGAGCTACTCAGCAGCCCTCGTCTCTCCCTCTAACTACTGCACCAGCCCGGGGAGCCGTGACACCAATTTTACCAGCAATCTGCCCCCGGGGGCTATTTTAAGACTGTACCAGACCTATGTGCAAAGCTGGCCCCAGAGAGACAGCTCAGATCTGTTTGAAATGCCACAGACTGGATACGTAATCCATTCCGGAGCCCGCAAATAAGCGATATAAGGGATCCACACTGGCTCCTCCTCGTTGCATGAATTCTGATGGCAGAGAGGAAGCCAAAAATGTGGCATGCCAGGACAGCTAAAGGATTGAAAGAGTGAAGTCCACTTCTTAGAGGAGAGTTTCCTTTTCTTGCAGCAGGAAAACATAATATCTTTGTCTTATTATTATCAGAAAACAATTCCAAATTTTCCTGATTCAGCTATGTAAATTAACAAACGAGGTTTTCCCATGGCTAAAATGCACACTGGAGCAGACCAGTAATCACCTCCAAACTGGTCCTCCCTCACACCTAAGGACATTTCTTTCGGCAGCCCCTCCTGCAATCTCCCAAAGCCTGCTGGATCTACATGAGCCTTGCAGGCCAGTCAAGAGGACAAAAAGCAAATGCAGAACAGCCAGAGTAACACGTAGAGAAAACACAGGCCAGTAGACCATCTCCAGTATAGAAACGTACCATCACAGAGCTGCTTTGAGCAGTTGCCCGTAGTTGAAGCTCTGTCAGTGTGATACCAGCAAATACAGAATTACAGAATGATTCGTATTAGAAGGGACTTTTAAAGTTCACCCAGTCCCAAACCCCCTGCCATGGGCAGGGACATCCCCCACTAGACCAGGTTGTTCAAAGCCCCATCCAGCCTGGCCTTGGACACTTCCAGGAAGGGTCTTAGACAACTTCTCGGGGCAACCTGTTCCAGTGTCTCACCACCCTCAGAATGAAGAATTTCTTCCTAATATGTAATCTAAATCTACTGTATCTCAGTTTGAAACTATTACCTCTTATTCTGTCACTACACAACCTGATAAGGAGTCCTTCCCCTTCTTTCCTGTAGGCCCCCTTCAGGTACTGGAAGGCCACTGTAAGATCACTCTGAAGCCTTCTCTTCTTCAGGCTGAACAACCTCAAATCTCTCAGCCTGTCCTCATAGGCAAGGTGGTCCAGGTTCCCTGATAATTTTTGTGGCTCCCCTCGGGACCTGCTCCAACAAATCCATGACTCTTTTATGCAGGGAGCCACAGAGCTGAACACAGTACTTCAGGTGTGGCATCAGGGCCCCTGATGCCCAAAGCTTGGGTGCTACTTCCTTACCTGGCCCCAGGAACGCCTGGCCCCTGAAGAAAACGCTTGGAAAAATCATTCAGGAAAAGTACCGGCACAGGAAAACAGCACAACCTTCCTCTGCGTAAGCCTTTGCTGAGCATTTAGTACCACCTGGGGTAGTAAAGGCAATTCTGTATTCTTTATGTGCAAACGCTGCAGGTCATCACTGGTACAAGGGCCAAAATAATTTTTATTTCTTGCCACAAAATGTAAAATCCATGCTTCTTAACAGCTCAATAGGAACAGCGTTGGTACAAACTCATGCTGCACCCTTTAATCATCCTGCAACACTCAGGAATCAGAGACCAAGTGTAACATGAGACTATTCTCTGCTTGAAGAGAAATTTTCACTGCCTTCCTTGATTTGTAATTCTCCTTCTGTGGGTTTATTTTAGTACCTTGATTCTATTTGAACATAGCTTATTACGATACAATTTCCTCATTTCTTTTTTTTTTTTAAACAGAGGATAGAAAAGAAAAATAAATCTCGTGCTCTCAGCCTGTAATAGTTGATATATCAGACTGAAACGGCTCCTTCTAATCACTTGGGGATTTTTAAGTGCATTTTATTGACATGATAAGTCATTATGAGTCCTTCAGACTTGTTACAGTTTATCATATCAAGGCTTATGGTTTTAAGTAATATTCCTAATATGCATTCACAGCATCCACTCCAACAGTTGCTTTAGTCTCTATTAAATACCATTAAAGATATGCATGTTACCTGTGTATATGTGCCACTAGAACAGCATTTATACGTACTAGTAACCAAATAATGTCAGACTGGCTCAACTGCCTTCCATCTCACCCCACACCAGGAGTCTTATTACTCAGTACAAGTTCATATGCAAAGCTAACATTATTCAGTGGAATTATGGGGGACAAAAGTTTCTGGTGGTCATTTGCTTGTTGGGTTTTTTTTGCTAGGCTTTCTTTCTTTCTTTCTTTTCTTCAAGTTAGACATTAAAACGAGATCCCTTCTGCCAATCCCCAGCAGCTTCTGTGCGGAACTTAAAATCTCTTGATACATCCCAGCGAAATGGAGGTTATCCCTATTGTCTAGGACAGTATTTGTTCTCAAAAATAAATAAAACTGAATGTCAAAGGTCACCAAGGAGAGCAACACTCTGACTGCACAGAGCACAACTGTGCAGCTATCCTGAATTTTCACATAATACACCTATGTCTTCCCCAACCCACGCTGCAGATTTATAGTCTGCCCCTTTATGCTTTTTGTACTTCATACTACTCTGTTTCCCCATTTCATCTCCCTTTTATCTTTACATTCTGGCTCCTCCACAGATGTGGGTCCCCTGCCCTTAGAAGGAGAAAGTGGGAAGCAGCAAAAAGAGATCACGCCCAAGGCAGGAGAGAGGCAGTCAGAATGAGTATGGCTGCCAAATTGCCTAAGACCTTCTCTTAACAAAAGGCAGGGAGTTCTGCACCATGGGCAGCAACAGAGAAAGCTGTTACAAGGTTATAAACCACTTAGAACCTAAGTGTTATGAATTTATAGCAACTACTCTGATGCCTAAATGAAGAAGGTGTGGCAAGTTTAGGAGGCCAGACTAGGGCAGAGGACAAAGCGAAACCCACAAAAAACCCAGTACATAAAAGGAGTGGGCAGCCTGGCAAGGAAGGCACCAAATTTGGCAAAGTGCAGATTTTAAAAAATCCAAAGGTACAGTAAGTTGCCAGTCGCCCATCCTGCCATCTGGTGCTCTCCCATACAGACCAAGGGCAAAAAACCTTGGGGTTTTATACTCCCATAAAAAAAACAGACCAAAATTTCAGTGTTCTCCCAAATCAGAAACTGGGAGCTGTTGCCTTGCACAGAGGCTGGACAGTATTAATCAGCTAACGCTGTAGCACCTTACCTCTTCAGGTAGAGGCATTCGGCACACTTATCTCCAATTTAAGGAAGAAAAAACATGCACATAAAAAATTAAGAGCACATTTGTCATTTAGCTAGTCATATCAACAGTTGAAACGGAGATACTCATGTTGCAAAACTAAAAGTTAGAGAATCAAATTGTACTAGAAGTTACAGTCAGAAAGGTGCACTGTCCTCTAATAACTTTATGCAAAATATCTGCAAAGACTGAACTAAGTTTTTTCCACTGTTGTCAGGTTGGCCCACTACAAAGGTTACCCTCAATACTAAACATTGAGCTTCTCCTATAATGGATGTTAAGTTCATGATGTACTCTCAGAATCATTTCAATAAAACCAAAGGTGATCAATTGATTTCATAATCAATTAACACCACAGCTTAATTCCCTGCCTGTTACACCTTTCAGTGCTGCTTTGCCACATGATTGACACCCAATTTGCTATACCATACAAACAGTCTTGTTTATTTCCATTCCATTATGAGTAACTAGCTCATTATCCTAATGCGCTCTGAAGTATTTTAAAAATAAATGTGAAAGCAAGTTCCATTCTATTCTATGTCTATTAGTTATCCTTCCAGGTTAGAAACCATGTTCAAATCATTACACTCCTTTCTCTTTATACATGCCAAGTAACTCACATGTAGCAGAATATAGTCCATATTTTAGGAAAGCTTGCTGAGGTAAGACAGCAAAGCACGTATCAACGGGCAGCAAGACTACTACATATTAATTCTTGAACAAAGTAAATAATTGTCATTTTAGAACTTTCTACTTTATTTTAATGGCTTGACGTTATTGAAACAGTCCAAAAGTCCCTTCTAATAAATAACTTTTTTTTTTTTTGCCATTACACCCTTAATGTCCGTTAAGTTTGTTAAAACACTCCAGAGTAAAACCAGTAGTATGAGCACATGTCTCTCATGAAAAAGAGCTTTTAGTAGCCATAAAACCACCATAGTAGAAGAAATCTCCTTCTCTGACTTCTATTACATCCAAAAATTGAAAAGTGGGCCTCCTTGGTAAAGAGACATTTCTGTTTAGCTGCAAATTCATGGATCTGTAAACACCACCACTACAAAGATGTTAAAGTCCACTTCAGGTCTGTATTTGATGAAAAGTCACATAGTACAGGTCAGTGATCAATGGCTTATATAAGAGGGTAAAAAATTGATGAAACTACAGATTTCTCCTCAGCTACCTCTGGAAATAACTGGAGCTGGAATTACTGAAAATAACTTAGTGCTCACTTATATGAGCATACCCTGAGGAGCTGTAGAGCACTTTCTGACTGCATGTGTCTATATTCCTTTGGGCAACTCTGTATTTAAACAGCAAACCTGATCACAGGATCATAAGGTGCACTGTGTTGGGAGCAGGGACATCTTTAACTAGGTCAGGTTGCTCAGAGCCTCATCAAGCCTGACCTTGAATGTCTCCAGTGATGGGGCCCCCACCACCTCTCCAGGCAAACTCTTCCAGTCTTTCACCACTCTCACTGTAAAGAGCCTCTTCCTAACGTCTAATCTAAATCTACCCTGCTCTACTTTGAAACTGTTGCCCCTTGTCCTGTCACTACCTGCCCTTGTGAACAGTAGATGGGTCATAATAAGGATCATTTTCTTCATCTGCTTCTTCTTCTCCCTCCTCATCATCTGCCTCTTCACCTTCTTCATCATGTAGGCCCCCTTCCGGTACTGGAAGGCCACTACAAGATCTCCCTGGAGCCTTCTCTTCTTCAGACTGAACCACACCAACTCTCTCAACCTGTCTTCGTGGGAGAGGTGCTCCAGCCCTTTGATCATTTTTGTAGCCTTCCTCTGGACCCACTCCAACAGGTTCATGCGTTTCTTTTGTTGAGGGCTCCAGAGCTGGTCTCATCTATTCATATAATATTTTCTTAGACTGTTAAAGACAGTATTATACAGTTATTCTTCCTGTAGTACTCTGTCTGTCATTTAGTATTTACTTTCCAGGATTATTTAACTCCTTAAAGATATATTTATGCTCTTTGACTATAGGCAGTCATTTCAAAATTCCATGCAAGGGGGAAAATATTTTTTGCAGAAATTAATGACTAAGTGATTAAACTCAGTGATGAAGTATAACATTCTTGGACCACAAAAAAATACATTAGAATATACACTAGACAATGATAATCTAGAAGAATACTACCTACACCCTTATTCATTCATATTTTAATTTATTCTGGGAGTCGAAATCCATTTCATACCAAAAAAAAATCAAGAAAGAGAAAGAATCAACAAAAGAAATATCAAGGATCAACACTTAAGGATCTCAGATTTAAACTTGCCTCCACTGGACCAGGGGACAAGAGCTCTGACATTTCTGTTATTCAGGGTACCTGACAATATCAGCATCTGTATTCTCATTCCATTACCAACCTTCCAGGAACAGCCAGGAACTTTACTTCATCATTATACAGAACTTCAAACTTCCCTTTTCCCAAGGACTAGAATAAACGTGAATCTGATTGCTATAGATCAACCATTCTGTAAAAGATTATTCATCCCATCATTTTACATCAGAATATAACTAGTCCAGGATTTTCCAGTTTGACATCAGTTAGGTACGGCCATCTAAAGTGTATAAAGAAAATAAAATAAAGAGGAGGAAAGGCCTAAGGAGACTGAACCTGGGTACCTGTAATAATAGAAATTAATTCACCCAAGCTCTCCTTTATCTGGAGATGCTCCACAGAACCTTTGTCATACCTGCAGCTTTACCAATGTCAATTTTACTGCCAAACAGACTTCAAATTACTATAGTAATTTGAGATAATTACTATATTTTTATATATATAAAGAGACAAAGTTATGGCTTCTTTTCTGAGTTTTGCATATTAGTTTTTGACATGTAGATGTGGTGCTTAGGGACATGGTTTAGTGGTGAACTTGTCAGTGTTAGGTTAATGGTTGGACTCAATGATCTTAAGGCTCTTTTTCAACTTAAACAATTCTATGATAATATATTTGGCTACCTAGCTCAGCAGTTAGAATCTTATTTCTAAAAGCAACTTAGATCTCTTGTTGTGAGTTAGGGCTGGGCCGGCCTCTAA
>NW_009693904.1:0-23874 GCF_000703405.1 Apaloderma vittatum | reverse complement strand
GGAGCCTCCGGCGGAGTTTCAGGGGTGCCGCGGCTCTGGTCGGGGACGACGGCCGGGGCGGGGGTTGGGCTTCGCGGCCGGCGTGGGGAAGCGGCGAGAGCTGCCTGAGCCGGGTCGTGTGTCCAGTGCCTCGAGTAAAGCTGCCTTCTAGGGCCTTCTAGGGCCGATAAATAGCGAGGGACACCTGGCCAAGCTCGGGCCATCCTCAAAAAAGGCCTGTTCTTTCTCGGCAAAAGATGGGGTTGGGGTCTGTTACGCAGAGTGTTGGTTCACCTCGGTCAGACGGGACTGACTTCTGCCAGTCCGCGAGTTTCAGTTGACAGTTGATTTTACTGAGAAAATCCTATGCTAAATGCATATTTTTCTAAGTATTTTTCCTAGAGATCTTAAATCTGAAGTGGAAAAAAAAAAACCTGCTGTGCCTTAGGAGTATTACCTTCAGTACCTCATTTTCTGCTAGTAATAGACCAAAATTCAACCTTGGTGAGGTTCGCCTTGCTGTGTCTACATCAGTGAATTGCTCCTGTTCAAGGTTTTACACTGATCTGCTGAAATTATAATAAATGAGCATATCGATACCAAGATTGTGTCATGTTAGGAATTTCTCTTTTGGTTGGTTTGACTTCTTTGCATGGTGTATACATAAAAGCACAAGTTGATTCTTAAGTACAAACACACAGTTTCTTAACAGTTAACTGAATCATTTAAAATTGTTTTTCTTCTTGATTTCTCAAGTATGGAGGTGCTCCAGGAGGACCAGCATTCCCTGGACAGGCTCAGGATCCTTTGTATGGTTATTTTGCTGCGGTAGCAGGGCAGGTAAACTTTAAAAATGTTATTTATTTCTTGGGTTGTTTTTTTCCTGCGGAATAATTTCTACATTCCCTTTTGGAAAGAGGAATGTCTAATATTTTCAGTGAGGAAAGCTGTTGTTTCAAGGGTTTTTTTTAAAAAAAAACCAGCCCACAATGGTTTTACTTAGGCTGTCTGCTATAAATAGCTGTATAGGTATACCGTATACCTATATACACTCAGTAACTGTACAGTTTGAATAATGCTGTTATTGTCTGTTTCATGTGTGTATGTGTGTGTAAATGCATACATGTGTATATATATGTATGCATGTACATATTTCTTATATAATACTTATATTTCCCATATAGAAGTATACACAGGGCTCAGCTCTGGGTTGAGGAATGCTATCAACTTCAGGAGAAAGAAGCCAGAAATAGTGGGAAGCATGGGCTCTGGAGATGGCCTGGCTAAGAGCAGGAAATATTAATAAGAAAGCAATCGTTACATGATCTTAATAGACTTGATAGACTCACAGATGGAAAAGTAGGCTTGAGTTGTGCCAGTATCTGGGTTTGCTGTTAGGATAGAGTGATTATTCTTCTAGAGGAAAAGGCATTCACAACTTTGATTAGGCCTCTCTTTTTTTTCCTCCTTGTCATTCTGCACTGCCTTTTTAATTTTTTTTCCTATAATTCATAGAATCATAGAATGGTTTAAGTTGGAAGGGACTTTAAAGATCATTTCATTCCAATGCCTGCCGTGGGCAGGGACACCTCTCTCCCACTAGACCAGGTTGCTCAAAGCCCCATCCAGCCGGGCCTTGGACACTTCCAGGGAGGGGGCATCCGCAGCTTCTCTGGGCAACCTGTTCCAGTGTCTCGTCACCTTCACAGAAAATAATTTCTTCCTGATGTCTAATCTAAAAAAAACCCCAGTAAGCTAATGGGTACAATCAAGTTAGCACTTAAGAGTCCTTAAGTTAGTGCTCTTAAATACTTTCTATTTGCAGAAATCATTCCTTATTGAGAAAAACTAGGTAACTTTTGAATTGTTATCCTTAGAAGAGTCAGTTTCAGAGACTAGTGTCTGCGTAGAAGTATAAACCCTGTAAGGAGACAGTAAAATGGAACAGACAGTTATCGGTTGTTTTTACAGCCATCTATGCAAGTCTAAAAAGCTACATTTCAGTTTTCCCTGGTACTTTTTTTGTAGAACTAGTAAAGGTTTTGGTTATGGTTTCCTGGTCTCTGTGTGGTTTTTATGCTTTGTAGTACCTAATGTTACCTCTGAGCTTTCGCTGAAGTAGTTTACAACAGAGACTTTGTCTTATATTTGAGGAATTCGTTTCCTTTGTTTATAGAAGAAATTCAAAAGTATTGTTTCAAATCGTTAACCAGTTAATTGAGCCTGTCTTTGTAAAAAGTAATAATTTTCTTTTTTTAGTCTATTTGCAAAGTCCCTATGCCTTGGCTAGTTTAACTGATTAAGTTCTATTTAAGGGGAAAAAAAAAAGAAAAGAAAAAAAGCCAGGCATCCTTTTGGTGATGTTAATCATGATTACAAATCATGCTTTCTTGTTGTCTTTCTTATTTTAAAGTTATGCAGATCCTGCCTTTGTTTCACAAAAGGGCTTTGAAGAGTTTTGCTGTTTAATGTGCACGGCTATTTCAAATCTATGTAATTTTTTTTTCATTTTCCTGTGTGTGTAAAGCTTTAAATACATCTATATAGTTGTACTGATGGAGTAGGTAGGAAACAGTTCAGGGTTTATCTGCCATTAATTTCACATAGAATCAATATGTTGCTCTTTTTTTCAGATCTTGTCAAACATCATTTAACATATTAACTACTATTGTTCCTATAAATAATGATACTTCTGTTCTGAAAGTTACCTGCCTGTGCTGTTCCCACCATACTATTTAGTAGCATGTCTCTGCTCTTAAAAAAGAGAGGGAAAAATGCTCACTGGGCTATGAAAACACTGGGGCAAATAAATGTGTTTCATTTTTATATCTAAAGATATAACGTTCCATTCTTGAAAGAGGTTATATTAAAGTCTCTGTGAACCAAACTTCATGCTGAGTGTGTGAGGAAAGTGACCTAGAATTCCATCTCCACTTCTGACAGCTCATTGCCTTCCATGAATTGGCAGTTGTTTTCTCTGTTTGGCTCTGAGCAGGGTGTGTTGGAAGTGAGTCATTTGCAAACCGTACAGATAGGCGTCTTTCCTGGGTTTGTTGCGTTTGTCTTTCTGTTCAAAATTTTGTGCCGTGGTTTTCTATGCAGCTGGCTCTCAACTGTATGCTGCCAACATTTGATGTGGGTTTGTGGGGTGTTTGTAAAAAAGTTAAATTTGCCAATCCTGTTCACTTTGTAATACCTTGCTAGATGAGAAAGCTTACGCATATTGCAAAAATATCAACTAAAAAACATAATTACAAGTAAGGGTTATAAAAGGCAGTTTCTGTCATATAGCAAGCATGTAATCAGTTGTTTTTTGAAAGAGTAACTAATTTAATGCCACTGAAAAGGGAGTGGGTACTGGGAATAACCAGCCTGGGAGAGGCAATTAAAACAATAGCTGATACATGTTCTGTTATCAAAAGGATGGACAAATAGATGCTGATGAGCTACAGAGATGTCTCACCCAGTCAGGGATTGCAGGATCATATAAACGTAAGTTAATGATTTAAATAAACCAAAAAACCACGCAGCCCTAAAGCGTACTAACTCTTCTGCCACCTACTAGAAAATGCTTGTAGTTGTGCAGAGTTGTGGGTTTGGGTTTTGCTTTTGGTTTTGGTGGGTTTTTTATTTGCATGGTAAATGGGCTTTCTTTCCGTACGGAATACTTTGAAACGTAAATTAACTGTTCTATGCATGTAGGACTTTCCTTCTCAGCATCCTTAGTCTGCTACTGCCGAGCTATGGAGTTGGGGAAAGGTTTTGTTCTATAATGGACAGCCAATTCTTTAAAAGATATTTTGCTTTGTTTTTAGATTGAGCTTTGATATTGACTGAAAAATTGTGTGGCAGGGCTTCTCTGTCGGGATACCCAGTGTTCATTTTGAAAAATCAGGCTTCTATGAGTAAAACTGCCTTGCTCAAGTGGTGTCTATGGTTAAATGCAAATGACTACTTTGAAACACAAAACCTTTATGGACTGAGATAAGAGGAAATTAACTTTCAATATAACTTGAATTGCCTCGAGATTGTCTGCTGTTGGCTTTTCTAACAAGTAATAGTTAAAAGCTGTTATTTGGATCAAAACACGGTATGACCGTGTGGAAGCTATTCTAGTATTTTATACATTGTAATATATTACCAATATATAATAAAAAGCAATTTAAAATTTTACATTCAGCCAAAACTGAAAATCATAATTTATTTATCCTTTCTCTAATTTAAACAGCTTTCAACTTAGAGACTTGCAGACTCATGATCTCAATGCTGGATGTATCCTTTACTGTGAAATGCAAACATTTTTGCATTATGTAAGGAAAGACAAGAGGTTGCCAAAAATTTGAGAAATACTATTCAGCCCTTGCATAATAAGTATTGTGATCATTAGGACTGGGGAACTGCAAAATTGCATTCTTATTTATTTTGCAGGATGAAATAATTTATTTTGCAGGACGAAATTATAATAAATTAGGCTCTCGGTGACTGACTGTCTTATAGCAAGTGGTATCCCTCTAAGCCTAGTGGACTGGATGTCTGTTGAATATATGAAGAGTCAAGTCTGGCAACGCCGAATTGACTGGTGCAAACTACTTCTCATGCTTTTCAAATTGGACAATTCTAATCCTCATGAATTAAGCACTTGTACTGCTCAGTCTGAATACAATCTAAGTCACCCTAAATCCCGTTCCTTAAGTGAACCTGGTGTGAGTAATGAGGTGGTATATAACCTTCAGCAGTAGGACCTATGGAAGACTTAGGTGTCCTGTGCAGGGTTGGATCTTTGATGTATTTTAGTCAAAACTGAAAAGGAAACGGCAGAAGTGAAACTGGAAGGGCTGCTTGCTCACCTTGAACAAACTGCTTAGAATGTGAGAAAACTGGTACTGTTCTAACTTGAGTAATTTGTCGTTTATCTATTTTTATTTTGGATATGTATTTTTATTTGTAACAAATATACTGTGGCAGGTAAAAGAGAAGTGTGTGATCTAAAGTAAATTCACAAAGAGCAAATAGTTCTATCAGGCTGCTCTGAGAAGTGGGGACAGCAAGTTTTCTGACCTTTGGTTTTCGTTGGTAGTTTTACCTCTGTGCTGTGGGATGCTCCAGTTAGTTTTCTACCAGAAAAATTAATAATAATAAAATGTTGTTAATATTGACCTTCAAGAAAGAGTTTTCAGCTACAGATGATAAAAAATAAACATTTTCATTAAGAGGGATTTTTTTGACTTTTTTAAGTTAAGAAACATTTTTCTTAGCTTTAGAATCAGAGGGATATGTCTGGTACACTGGGATTTAATGAGTTTCAAGAACTCTGGGCTGTGATCAATGGCTGGAAGCAACACTTCATAAGTTTTGACAATGACAGAAGTGGTACCGTGGATCGTCAGGAACTGGAGAAAGCCTTGATGAATATGGGTAAGTTGTGAAATGTTCTTGCTTTTGATGCTGACTTACAGCATTTCCCAGTACCAGCTGTCATACCACAGGAACTGACACATGATATTTCCAGTTAAAAATTTGTTGGATTCTGTTAAATTATCCGTCTTTTCAGAATAGACTTTTTATTTTCAAATAGGATTTAGACTGAGCCCACAGGCAGTGACTGCAATTACAAGGCGATACAGCACTCATGGAAAAATTTCATTTGATGATTACATTGCCTGCTGCGTGAAACTCAGAGCTCTCACTGGTATGCTGGATTATAACCTCGTTACTATCATCCCTATAATCTATTTTAAATCTCAGATTTAATTTTTACGTACCACAAAATGGGTTTCTTTCAATACATTTTACAGACAGATCTGGAACAATTATAGACTTTTTTTTAAATCCCCATTGAGAAATAGGCTTTAAACTAATGCAGGGTTTATTCCAGAGACTAGAACAGTTATGTTATCAACATTGGGAAAGTGTATTTATTAACAGAATGTAAAGCATTGTATATGATAAATACAGAAATTAATAACAGGAAGTTAAGTCTTGGAATGAACTTTCGTTTTCTTCATGAGTTCTCATTCACATGACTTGGGGAATTTTATGAAAGCACTATGCATTTAAAAATATTAACAGCAATTCTTCTTACCTAGTTTCTGTTTTGTTTTCTTCATGCATTTTTGCAGAATGTTTTAGAAGAAGGGATGCATCTCAGCAAGGTTTTGTGAACTTCCAGTATGATGATGTAAGTGAAGTTTGTTAAATCACTTAAAATTAAAGGACAAAACTAAAGAAAAACTTAGGACAAACAGTAATGATTTGAGTTTGTGCCTGTTTTTTACACTTAGGATGTTAACCTGAGACCACAAAGGCTCTGGGTTTTCTTAATTATTGTCTCAGAAAGTTTTCACATGTTTTATAGAGTTCTGTAAAACTTTTCTGTGCATTTTTTGGGGGACTTCTTACCAGCACGATTCAAGAAGATCCAAGAAGCTACATCACTTGCTAACATAGCTTTCAGTGACTTCGTTATATTTTAAGGCTTGGTAGGCATTTTTTCCAGGAAAGTTTCAAGGAGTTGTGGTGGGGACAGACACAAATCATGGTCAGGCTTGTAGGTCTTGGTTTGCTGGCCACATCTGTGCAGGAAAAGAACACTAGATTCAAATATTCCTGGGATTTATTATTAAGAACATGCTTTGTTTTAATGAACTGTTAGTTAATTTTCATATTTAGTTTCAAAGCTTTGTTGTTCACAGGCTGAATTTGTTTACAGAAAAGAGTAGTGACAGTGGGTATTATAGGAGAAAAAGTGAAAATTTGTCCTCTGCTATGCATCTAATAAGTGGTTATTCTTTTTTTCAGTTCATACAGTGTGTTATGAGTGTCTAAATCAAAAGGAAGCAAGCCGTGGATGATCTTGATTAACATTCCAGCTTGTGTTTTGCTTTGCCAAATCTTCTAATGAATGCATATCTCAATATTGGAAATGACTAATTTTATGAAGGAATTGCTTTACCCACTTGGAATTTTTTAGTTTTGACAATGAATATAAACTACTTATGTACTGTTGTCTTTTAACTTCCAATCTGTGACTATTAAAGATGTTTTTATTTTCATAAACTTGCAGTTCACTATGTATAACTCAAATTATTCAGACACTAAATTTTTCTGTAATGTGTTGAGTTTTTATCTTGTGATTCACCAAAACCAGTTCCTGGTAAGTGCAGCTTACCTTCTGTCTTAAACAGCATCATGTGTATGGCATAAGATGATACGTATTCTTTTGTCTTTGACAGCATAAGACAGATGTACAAACTGAAAGAGCTTTGGGAATGATCGTTTTACGCTGGTCTGTTAGAAAATCGGGAAGTTTTAGTTGCTTATTTTGACAGCTATTTTGAAGATGAAGTCTGTGACACCGTGCACTGATTGTAAGACTGCCTGCTGCCTGTTAGACCTTCTCATGAGCAGGGATATGACAAAGTACTGCCGAGAATTCTTATAGCAGTGTGCTTTTGCATAGGGGGACTTTGTTCCAGTAAGATTCTTGCTCTGTTTGTGTCACTATATAAAATATTTTCAAGCATACAAAAATGATGCCTTGTCAATTTATATATAAACATTCCCTATAACAATGAACATCTAAGCTGCCAGGTACACATAAATTAATGTTTCTATCTCCTCCACTTTAAACCATAACAAGTAGCCTTCCTGCCTCTATGCCAACTAACATACACGGGATAAAACACTTCGAAAAATTCTTGCTGCGTTACTATTGCAGATCATGGCAATAATTAACCACCACTACTGTACAATTTTCGTGCCAGTAGATACAGAAAGGCAAGACTTTTTTCCCTGAGATATTTAAGGGAAAAAATTGGGGGTTGTCTGGTGGAGTTTTTTTGGTTGATTTCTTTTTTGTTGTTGTTTGAGGGCAAGAGTGACATTGTGTGGGAAGAGGGATCAGCACAACTGTATGGAGTTAGTTCAGACTTTTCAACGAAGCAAGTTAATTAAATGTTGGTTTTGGTCACTTCTGCCTACCACAGAGGAGTGATAGGTGTTATTTTGCTAGCCTTGTAAAGGCAAAGAATGCCAGAAGAATGTTAACAGGAGTATATTTCTTACATTAGTTGGTTAAAGCACTTTGGAGGAGGAGCTTTTGCACTAATGAATGAAAACGAAACTATACATGTATGCCTGTGTGTAGATATATGTGTCACTGGACAAACAACAGAAATACTCTTCAGAGCAGAAATCTTACTTGAAGATACTATTTTATAGCCTAGCTTGCTAAGAATACTGTAAAATCCAAGTCTCTAGTTTGTGGGCTATAAATTCAAAGCTGGTGTTACCTAACGAAGCAACCAGTAATTCCTACTTAAATTCAGAATCCTTTGGATATTGCTTCTAGTTTCATTTCAGAAGCTAGTTCTCTTTCTGCCCTCAAAAATTAATTTTAAAGACAAAGACATGATTGTACTTTCACGCTCTGGTAATTGTACATTGTCCTGTTTCATGTAAAGTTGGGAAGCAGATGTGAAATGCTACAAAAAGCATTTCTAACAAAATGGACAAACTCCATAAAGGTTTGTCTGCATGAAGTACTGCAGTTCTACTGCAGTTCAAAACTGGCAACTGACAAGGTTTGTAAGAATATGAAGCAGGCCGTTGTTTCTGTAAGGTTTTGATTAGACTATTTTGCATATAGTATTCATCCTTCCACTGTTAGTTTTATCCTAAAAATGATGTAGCCATCTTTACCAAAATGCTCATTACCCACACAGCTTTTCTCTTGTGTTCTCTTACTGTGTTTCTGGTCTTGTACTGGTTTTGGCTGGGATGGAATTAATTATCTTTATAGCAGCCTGTAGGGTTGTGTGGTTTAGATCTGTGACTAAAACAGCATTGATAACACACAACAGCATTTTAGCTGTTGCTGAGCAGTGCTTGCACAGCGTAAAGTTCTTCTTATTCATGAAATAATGTGTGGGAGTAAAATAGCACCTCTAAGTATAAGCGTGGCTTGGAAAAACGGGTTCATCTTACTTTGCATACTTGGGTGGGTTTCCTGGGGGTTTTTCTTTTGAGGATGAAGGGTGTAATTTTTTTTTATTTTTTTTTTAATGAGAGCCAAAACAGGTATCTGGAACAATAAAATAAAAGGATCAATAACAAACACTTAGAAAGACTCAAGTCTTAGTTTATTTCCCCAGGCTGAATTACTGTTTTGGCACCAGCTGGCTACTGGGCAGTGGAATGCTGCAAGAACAACTGTGTGAACCAACAGTGTTTTCTTCAGGCATTTTCTTGTAAGCAAAACACATAAAACTGGAAAACAAATTAGTACAGGAATAAATTCTAGTTTTTGTTCTCCATAAGTATTTAAAAAAATCCATGGTATCCACAGGGACTTATAGGATAAATCATCTTTCATATTTAGACATAAACTTAGATATGGTTGCTAATGAGTGACCACAGAATTTGCTGTAATCTAGCTAAAAAAAAAAAGCCACCTAAAACCTATGTGAAAATTGCTTCCCTATTAATAGCAGATTCAGTCAGCAATTTGAATGTGCAACCTACTTTAGAGAAACAGTTACCTATAACCCAGAATTAATGGTTTCTCTTTCCCACAAGGAATACTGGGAAGGATGCTTATGTGATACTATGTGGGGTGATTGATCTTTACCTCTATGCAAGCAGTGGGGTATAGTTTAGAATGTAGATTTTTTTTTTTTTCTAGGCTGCCCTCAGACATGCAAACCTAAGGAAGGATAATTTTAGATTTATGTTGAGAACCATAGGACCCTAAGACAAAGATTGAGAAGCTCAAAGGATCATTTTTAGCCCTGGAATTTGAAAAATCACATCTGTATTCCATTAATGGTCATTAGGCTTTTCTTCCTGCATATGTGCAACATCTTTGTTACAGAGACCTATAAAACAGGAAGTGCTACATATAAGGACTTTGGAAAACAAAATACACAGAGCAGTCTTTGTCATTGAAAGTCACTTTACTGATGTTACAGTATGTTAGTAACATTGAAAACCACAGGCATTTGTATTAAATACTCTCATAGAAGTGGATACTGTGATGCTGTTATTAAAAGTGAGCAGGAATTTAGAACCCGAAATTACAATGATTTGATTTTATAAAAAGCAATATTTTGTTTAACTACATGAAAGCCAGATTCATTCACTTCAACAGCCCAATGCCTGTAATGTTTATGACAGAAATATCACACTCAAAGCTAGAAAGTTGTAAATTGTGATGCTTCATTTTGGTGTTTGTCAAAATCTCATGTTTCTGTTACATCAGGTATGATTTTTTTAAGGATTTTAACTAGCAAAGACAACAACATGATGTAGGTTGGTTGTTTTTGCCAATACTAGCCCAGTCCTGGCAGTGAAACACAATTCTCCGTGCCTCTCTTAAGTGTTTTAACAATAAGGGCTAGTATGAGTGGAAAAAATGTGTAACTTTTTTTTTTTTTTGACAGCAACACCCAAGTTAAACATAGCACAAAATGAAGCTGCCAGAGCCAATTGGTATATACCATCCCAAAGGCTTTGCTGAAAGAACTATCAGTCTGTAAATATTGTTTTCACCAGCAGATTAAAAATTCTGTAATGCTTTGCTATTCTGAAAAAAATATTTTGCATTTATGCAACAATAAAAATAAGTACTGTATTCTATATAAAACACTACCTATTGTAATATATCTTTAACCTTAAGAAAAGAAAAATCAGGTTATATATTCACAGTTTGAGTATATTCTGGACCATATTTCCAAGCATAAAATAGGCAGAGTCTCTACACAGGCAGTGAGCAGGAGTCCTTGTACTAATAATCAAAATAAATCAGCATTTACTGTTATACAGAGCCTTAAAATATTGCATGAGTAGCTGCTAGCACCACTATACTTACAAGGTCAGTCAGGCCTATATACAGAATTTCTAACTTGGTTGTAAAAATAGACTCTCCATGCTAAAATTAGAATATATAAGGTCTTAAGGCCTCACATTAAGATTTTTTTAACCAAAAACTTTTTTTTTCATTCAGAGGAATACAGAAACAGAAAAAAAATAGCTTCTTGTATACCCTAGTAATTAAAAGTAATGTAAGAAAGACACATGTACTTCTCCCTTAGAGAATGTTTCTTTTTAACTGCTCTGTGCTTATATTCCCCAGTCATCCTCACCTCATTCTGAGTTATATTGCAGTTACGGCCTGTCTACATAGCAGAAGTTTTTAAACAGGTTAAAGCTGGCTTAGCTAAAGCAATTTTGAGACTGGTGCAGATTGGATTTTTAGAGAACTAAAACTGCCAGACCTGGCTGGGTGAGCCAGTTTTGAAGTTGGGTATAAAGGTTCTCAGTTGTGAGTGAATGACCGCATTTATGTGGTCTGAACTTCACTTCTTTTGCATCCTTGACTGAGATAACAGATTAATGTTGACTGTCAGAGTACTTCTCTAAATACTTGTAGAAACCTCTTGTGGAATGACAAGATACTATGTGCTAGGCTACTGTTCCCAAAGCTTTAGTTTACATCAGCATCCGTACTTGAGGCTTTTTTTGTAAGCCGACTTGAAAAACACTCAGGTCAAAGGAGTTTTTTAATGTAGATGATAGAAACTATTACTTAAGTGTCCTGTTTCTGGTGAAATCACACTTAAAAGAGACCTATCTGTATTGTAGCTATGTCTACACAATCTGCTTCTCTGCTTCCTTTAGTAGGAGGATAGTTACGTGCACACAGGAACGTTACCCCATCAGACGGTCACAGGATGGGAAGCTGTACATACATGTGCAGCTTACTCATATTTGTCATCAGGAAATCTGATTAGTGTGAAATCCTATACAAATGTCATATGGTTTGGAAACCGTGCAAATGGTGGATCATTAGCTCAGCAGTCTGATAGATAATCCATTCTGATCAAAAAAAATTATTTCAGAGACAAGAATGCTTAAGCTCTCTAAAAATGATGTAAATAACATCACGCTTTGGTTGGTAGCAGGGGCCCAAACATTCTGATACAGATACTCAAATAACTTAGAGCAAGAAATAGATTATCTTCAGACTTGGAGCAAGAGAAATAGGACACATCACAACTAAAGCAACCTTCAGCAGTGCTAGAGGGAAAAAAAAGACACAGGATAGCTGAACAGCCAAATGGTTTTACCAGTTGCTGTGGTTCTACCCCAGCAGGCAACTAAGCCCCATACAGCCACTCCCTCAGTCCCAGCGCCACAGCAGGATGGGGGAAGAGAATTGGAAGGGTAAAAGTGAGAAAACTCGTGGGTTGAAATACAAACGGTTTAAAAACTGAAATAAAATAACAATAATTAGTTTAATAATAATAATAATAGATTGTAATGAAAGGGAAACAATAGAAATACAACCCAAGTAAGACAAGTGATGCAAATGACAAAACAATTGCTCACCACCAACCAGCAAACGCCCAGCTAGTCTCTGAGCAGTGGCACGTCTGCCAGTCTTCCCCCTAGATTTATATACTGAGCATGATGCCATATGGTCTGGGACATCCCTTGGGTCAGTTGGGGTCAGCTGTCCTGGCTGTGTCCCCTCCCAACTTCTTGTGCACCCCCAGCTTACTCATGGGTGGGCTGAGGAGCAGAAAAGGCCTTGGCACTGTGTAAGCTCTGCTCAGCAACAGCTAAAACAGCCCTGTGATATCAATGCTGTTTCCAGCACAAATCCCAGACACAGTCCCATAGCAGCTACGGTGAAGACAAGTAATCCTATTCCAGCCAAAACCAGCACAAACTGTACGAGACATGTGGCTCCATCACGTACAGTGTAGCAAAAGATGCATTAACAGCACCAGAAAGACCTTACCCAGGACACTGTGTGGAAAGGTGACTAACTTAGCAGCTTTTCAGTCTTATCCAACTAACACAGTAGATGTAATCATCATTCATGGAAATGCTTTTCCATAGGAGCAGGAAGGGCATGCAGGAGAAGAGAACAGGAGCTTGCTGGGTTTTACACTGGAGTGTGATAATTTTGGTTACAACGGCTAGGTGTGGGATTTGATGACAGAGCAAGTCCTAAGACCGAACTTGTTATCTTGTAGGATTATGAAGTCTCATCATTCTTTCACATTACATTCTGTCCTCTTCATAAATTGATTTATTAACACACTTACTGCAAATTTGGTCAGAATTTGTAGTATATGCATGCCTGCAATAGTGTAGGAACCTATTCTTAGCTCTGCTTTTGAAAGAGGTTGTCGCATTGGTGTTAAGACCACTCAGTTCATTTAAAAACAGCAACAGGGATTCAGGTAAGAGGACACCAGTACACTAGCTATTGACACAATTTCTTTCTGGTCTTGACTCAGGCTATGCCTCAAAGGTCTATTTGTTCACTAGCATCAAAATTATCTAATGAGTACATCAGCTTAGGAGGTTCAATAACTCAAAAAGGGAACTCAAAATCATTTGGAAGTAGCTATCTTCAACATCAAGTCTCACTTCAAATCCAGTAACTGGCGAGTGGTGACTTAAGTTCACAACTGAAACAAAGACAGGCTGTGTAAAATACCAACCTCCTTAAAACTACATATTTAAATATACCATTTGTGCTATGATGTCTGAGCACATTCACCAGATGTCTATAGTATGGACTACTGAAGTTCTTATGTCAACAAATCCAGAATTAGCAAGTACATTTTTACTTCAACTGCAGCACCATTGTGCAGCATTATTATATGATCTCTATTTTCCAGTCTCCATCAGTTAGTAATATTAATTTTATTTTAAATTATACAAGATTCTTCTCCCACACTGAAATACATAACTAACTTAAGTATAGCGCATCCTCCAGGTCCTGTGCTCATATGACAACTAATTCTACTTGAGAAGAACTGGTAAGGTCCCTACTTCAACAGGCATCTACAGGATAGCTGGCAATAACCAGTTAATTTAATAAAATAAAAATAAGACCAAAATAAAAGCACGAGTCTCAATGAGCAAGAATGATTGAGCTATCTTATTGACAATACAAGTTCTCTATTTCAGGCTGGAGGAGGTATTATGTGGCAATTTATACTGTTATTGCCAGTGTAACTAACAACAGTGGATAAAAATATTTGCAATCTTTCAAGTTACTGATCTGGCAGCTTTCTAACACACTACATTTTAGAAGTAGGGACACACTGAATGTAAGCAAACAACTCTATTTGACCTCTGCTGGCTTTGGAGGCTCACACGGTCTGCCAGTTGAGGTTTTGTGCAACGACAAAGACTCAAAGTTACCAACCTGATGCAAAATTCTCTGCAAAAGAATTTTGTAAAAACCCAATGCCTGTGATATTCTTACTCTAGACCATCAAAGTGAAAGTAAGTATTTATTTAACTTAAACTTAGTGCTCATAACTAGACTTCCAGTCACTATGTATCTCCAAATGGGAAAGTGACTGTTAAGGTTACACTATACACATAACTGTATCGTCATATGCTACAAATGAGTTATATCAAAACAAGAGAGAAGCTGAAAGTACACACTACATTGAAAATACAGTCAGGAGAGCCATTTGTTTCCAAAACAAGAAGCTAAGAACATTACACAAAGAGCCGGTATGTTATATCCAGTTCTGTCTGCCAGATCTTGCTGCTTCTTGATAAGGCAAAATGGAAAGGGAAGAGTAAACAGTGGTGAACATAAAATATGCACAGAAATCTAACAAGATTATTCAAAATTACATGTCGGTTTGTATCCAGACAAAATACCATAAAAGGCACATGATGAACAGTCCAGTTACTAAAAATGGGATACTAATATGAGAGGGAAAACCAGCTTCCAGGTGACAGAGTAACACGACAGCGGTCGGGTTTGCATAATGTCCTAATGTGGGTGAACTCCTTAAGGGTCCTGCTCAAAGTCCAATGAAATCAATAAAAGACATACTGACTCCAACTGATTATGGCTCAGACCCTAATTTCATGTGCTGCACGCTACCAATTGTCTTTAATCCAGTTGCCTACACTCAGTATAAATCTTTGCAAAAAATATTCTTCAGCGCTGATGGATATTTACTCTTCACAAAAGTGCAGAATCTCTTCCTAAAGCAATTACAAGGGACTGGCTCCTTCCAGATGCTCTGCCTGCATCCACTTGCACTCACTCATATTTGTCTTTCTCCCAAATACTTACCAGAACCTGTTGACTGTGAAGGAAAATCATTTGAATGCCAAGGCCAGTATTTTTTCATAATCCAACATACAGCCTAATCATAAAATATAGTGCTTCTAAAAATCTTACATACTTTACAGCTGCTGACATCTTTAAACAATTCTTAATTTAATCTTGCATATATCTGACTTTATCAAGAGAATTAAAAATTAAAAAAATATATTAAAAGGCTGCAAGTCTTGGGTTCACTATTAAAGGAAATACATGAAAGAGGTAGAAGATTCAGAAACACCATAGATGTTCCCATTACAATAATATCTAATTGATCATGTGGCTGTTGGGCAAGGTATTCAGCTGCACGACACAGAATCAGGTGCTTTATTCTGCAATGGTATTACTTTAAGTTAAGAATTAGTCAATTTTGGAAAGCTGGAAATTTATAAACTGATATAATATGGTCCAGTTCCTTACGAACTGAAAATGCCCAGTCAAAAGACATTTGTTTCACAACAACCTA
Organism: Apaloderma vittatum; assembly: GCF_000703405.1. Lineage (NCBI taxonomy): Eukaryota > Metazoa > Chordata > Aves > Trogoniformes > Trogonidae > Apaloderma > Apaloderma vittatum. The sequence goes on along the minus strand of NW_009693904.1, from coordinate 8,278 downwards.
CAGAACGCTCAGGTGTTAGAAATCTAACCATCCACTCACAAGATTAACGTCTCTATGTTAAAGGGTTTGTTCCCTGCCACTCTGGTTTTTTAGACTAAACTCATTTGTTCTCTGTTTAATGCCCCCCAAAAATGTCAAGGGGGCTTCAGAGGCAGCAAGCACAGCATTCAAGTGCATGGTAAAGGCGATTCCTATAACAAATAAAAATTAAAAGACGGCAATGAAACTGGCCACTTGCTCAGCACTCTTATTAACACCTGGTGCAGTGAAATTGTTATGCTTATAATCTACACCTTGCCATCTCAAAGTATCTGAAATGCTCTATCAAAAATACACAGCAACTCTCATCAGAAGGACTTCACATCACCACATCCTGAACTGACTGCTTGGAAGTATTCCCAAATGTCCAGTAACTTTGGACTGCACATTACCTAAAGACTCTGTCTCTTTTGTCTGCCGAATCATTCTTGATTACACTTGTGAGAGGATATACTGGTCATCTCACTGAATAATGGATTTTGGCTCATTCCTCTGATGACAATTTAAGACAAAGTGCTGCTGTACTGGTTTCTGCAGTCTACCGTACAATTGTCAGTGTAAGATACTGAAAAGATAGTATTGATTTTGGTCAAACACCAGTTTCTGAGAGACACTGTTTTACAGTACTGTACTTTCTGTATTTCCAAAGATGTCTGCTCGTACTATTAGAAAATCTGAAGTGTGATGATGTTAGTCATGACTGATTCTTTAGGCATTTGGCAAAATACACATATGTATAACAGCTATTTTTGACATTATCAAATGTTTACATATATACAATCTGTATATTGAGATTATAAACACATATAAGGTTAAAAAAAAAGATATAATCCTTGTTTGTTTGATGTCTGTGTCAAATAGTTGCCTTTCAAAGCTTGAAGTTCTGTCACAAAAAAATCCTATATTTCTTACTCCTGCATGCTAATTTCTACTACAATAGTTGTTTTTCCCTTACATGTGGAAAGTAAAGAACACCAGGTTCATGCATACAGCGTACAAGTTTACATCGGCTGGGCTCCCCGGGAGGTGCATTCCCAGTTCCAATCTGGTCTGACTCGGGACTGCAATAAACCAGAGAAAAACCTCTCTTAACTGAGCCTGGCAAACAGACTGCAGTCGGGATTCAGGGTAAGAGTATCTGTCATCATGCAGAATAGCCTTGTCACACCCAGGCTAATAGTCCCCTGTTAATAGTTACGATTTAGATTGTTCATCAAATCCAGAAAATACTAGTCAACAAAAAAGAAAGAAAGAAAGAAAAAAAAGACTGTTTTTTTCCTTTCCAGATGAGAGGAGGTTCTCACTGTCATCACGGGCATCTCTGTTGAGCTTTCGAATTGTCTGCAGAGCCGATGAATGTGCAATGACTCAGTGATGCTGAGTTTCTATAAAATTCGAAGTAAACAGTTCTGATGTCACCCCAGGAAAACAGCTCAGCTAAATGGACGTCTCCCATAGCTGGAGAGGGGGAGAAGGAACACAAACACACATTGAACACCAAGATAAAACAGGTCATTACCCAAACAGTGTGAGGAGTTTGTCTGGGGAACTACAACTACATCACTTGGATCATCAAGGCTACACCCTTGGTCTCCTCTCAGCTTTTGGCAGGTATCTGTTCAGATCACCGTCAGCAGAGATTCTCGAACATTTGACTGACTTGCAGTCAGCACAGTAAATGTCCACGCCTGGATGTGCAGAGAGTTCGAAGGAAGAATGTCAGCGTAGCATCAGATGTGTACTAGATGGATTTTACCTTACAGTTATGGTAACTAATATTCACACAGAGATAATTTAATTCATGCTCTCTTCTGCCATACTGCTCAGAGCAGCATGACTTTCTGCTGTGGGTTTGAGCTGGTGCTGAGGCAGCTCCAGAGCTGAGACATGAGTGCAGCCCTGCCTCCAAGCTGCACCGGCAGACCCTGCGCCACAGCTCACACAACCTTCTGCCCAGAGCTGGACTAGGGGCAGCAGCTTGCAGGCTCCCTCAGCACCACTGCTCTCCTTTTCTCTTGACAAAAAAAAAGGACAGAGAACAGTGATGGGAACCTCATCTGCATCACAGACATGAACTAAAGCTAACACAAGTAAAGCTCCTGAAGTAAATGCCAGGTTTTTTTGCTTATTCAAGTGTCTGCTATGTCTGAACTGACACAAAGGAAGCAACCGCTAGCACTGCCTTTTGACAGCAGCTGGAAATCTCTCCATATGGAGCATCAACACCCACCACACACTCCAGCAGTTCCTGCACACCCTGGGCGGGGCTGTGGGGACTCAGGTCACACGGTAGCAAAGTCTCTTCAGGTCTGCAAGGGCTTGATGCAAGCCCTCCATATCCTCCTTAAATAGAATTTAGTTACTTTTCCATAGAGCTGAAAAGCAGCTATGCCCCAGCCCAAATGAGAGCTGCCAGCTGTGTCGGCCCCTTGGAAGGAGTAAGGGAGGAGAGCCAGACATGCTGCCTGCTCCGGGGCTGCCTGGCCTCTGCAGCCCAAAGGCTTCCCCAGGCACACTCTCAGCTTGAAGTAATAAAACTAGTGAAATCTGGGCTTCAGGGTAGGTTTAAGAGCAGCCTGAATAGATACCTGGAAACAGCCCCCAAAGCTGCCCTAATCACTGCCAGAGGCTCAGCCTTCAGCAGCTTCTGGAGTTAGGGGTACGAGGGAAATGCCACTGCTGCTCTCAGTGTCAGTCAAAGCTGCTGACCATCACGCTTTCCCTTTGCAAAAGCACCAGTAAATGCAGCCACTGACAAAACACACAGAGAAGAGGGACACGTACCCTGGCACTTTGCCTGTTGGCTTTTTTCTCCTCATCAGGAAGAGGTGGCATTGGGTAAGGGTATTTTCTGCTGGAAGCAATAGATCCAGTGGACGAAGATGGAGACTTTGCAGGAGACAGTGTCCTGAGATGTTGAAACACACAAAATAAATGTGATGTCTTTGGGCCCTAGCACTGCAACAGCAACTGCCATTACTCTGAAGCTTGGTTCAGAACCAAGTAAATACCTTATTAGCTCAGTATCAGGGGGGATAAAGTTGTTTGATTGGTAGTCTAATAATTTCATTATATGAATAAAGGTATTTACAGCTTTCAGGAACACTGGAAGAAAACCCAGAATCTCCTATTTCTAATTAGAATTGTATCGCATAACAAAAAACATTTCTTAAATTGTTTTATATGGTACTGTAATTAATCATCATAAAATTAACAAACCAAATCTGCAATTGAATAAATACACAACTAAAAGCTAGAGATAGCACTATGAAGCCTAAATAAACAGTGATTGTATAAATACAGGCTGAACAATGTCTTCTGCCAGTGATTAAATAGCATTTATCAGTGTCTTTATGCATATCTTATACATCTCCTATATTGATACATAGTAAATAAATTTCTTATTTTATAACACATTAATTGACACAAATGCATGCACTTGGAGGCCAAACTGTTAGTTGTGAAGTAACAAAGGCATATACAAAGTGCTAATAACAAATTATTAGACATGCAAGCATCATACAGTGCATATTGTTCCAGCCAAAGAAAGAGTCTGATGAGAATATACAAAAATGGACTGATTAGTCAATGGCAATCAGCATTTCTGTACAAGGTGAGTAGAGTAAGCAGGAGCAAGTAAATGTTTGTATCACATGAAAGGCATTCTTTTCATGTCAATAAGGCAGCAGCACATTATTGACTGAAATTTTATACCCAAGAAAAAATCTTATGCTTCTGTTTTGAGATTCTGCATTTTTCCCACTTGAGAGGTTCCTACCAGGCTCTGAATCTGGGCAGAATAAAAGGGGAAAACAGCCTCAAAGTAGAAAAAATGAGCTACCCTGGCCTTCTTGTTCTGTTTTGCAGACTGAGGGCATTTTTCAAAGGAGGCTTCTCACTAGTGCAGGCACATCACTCAGACCCTCCCTGAGCCCTGCTACCTAGTTGCTTCTGAACTTTACACACTCATGAAGGTGGAAGGTTTTCCTCAGTTTCTACACATGAGTCTTCCAAGCCTCTGAAATGCAACAGAGAGCTGCCTGCTGTAGAAGCCAGTGATGAGCACCATCACCGATACCACGGAGTCATAGGAGCCACCCCTGGCAGACAGCCCCAGATCCCTGGCTCTGGGATTTGCTGGATCAGGTCCTTTCATCTCAAGAGGATTACAGACAAGGCAGGGATGCTTTTAGGTCTGGAATTATTTTTCTATCTCTATTGATAAGTGAAATTCATTTACCTTTAAATAATTATTCTTTAATTTCAGACTAGTGTATCATTGTGTCTGTAGCTCCCTACAACAGAACACTCTCTTGTTTTCCATACAATGACTGATGGTAGCCACGAGCAACAAGGTGTCAATGAAAACTAAATGGTGAGAGCTCTCCAATCTGGCTCATAATGTTCTAATGCCTCATGCAATAGCCTCTAAGTTCTACAGCACTGAAAAGATTTAGGTAGATAGAATTATCCAAACATGGAAGAGTACATCTTCAGCACAAGCACTTTGACTACCCATTAAGGTGAACTGGACATATATCAATATTTTCAGGAAGAAAATTTCAAACAGCTACTGCTGTACAAAACAAGGTTTTCGTATGTCCAGCCTCACAGATTTGGGCACCAAACTGCACATGCAAGAAAATAGGTTATTTTACAAAAAAATAAAAATCCAGGAAAAGGTTCTCAACACTGCCCTGCTGGTTAATTACCCATACAACTCCTCTCAGCTCTGCCCACACTTGCACTGATAAGGATCACTAATAAGCTACTAATGAATCTAGAATGAAAAAAATAAGGCAAAGAGTAAGGGCAGAAGATAGGATTTTATGTATTATTAGTAAACAAATTATTCATTACTTTTTGCTCTATAGCTGCAATAGAACTTAAAATCTTGACGTTTAAATTTGTAACAAGGCACCTAGAGATTAGAAGCAAGGAACGGAGGGTGTTAGATCCAATTTGGCAAGCCCTATTAGAAAGCTGTTTATAGAGGTGCCACCATCAGGAGCTGCCACACAGAATGAAGGCATCTCCCATCCCTTGCGCCACAACCAGACACAACATCATCTCCTGCACGCCACAAGCTCTTCCCACGGGTTATTCTAGGTAACGCAAGAGAAGGTCATGGCGAGAGAAAACCACCACCAATCTACCTCTTCATCAGCCTAAGCAGGTGATCCTGGAAGCAGCAATAACTCCCGTAAGGACGGGACATCTGGAACGTTTTCCCTGCACAGCAAGTCCTCTGACCAGGATCCCTAAATGAGCCTTTAGCCAAGCAGCTTTCCACCGTAATTCAAACACAATGCTGTCTTCTCAAAAGATTTTGAAGCCCAGACCTCCAGAGTAGCTGCTTATATTTCCTTCTTCTCACCCCCTCTTCGCATTGCCTGCTCAACTACAGTTTGCACGCCTAACTGGGGTGCACATTGCTGCTCACCTGCCCGTGCAAAGCTACAGCCGAATACACCGAGAATGCAGTTGCACACTTACAGAAACTACTTCACCCTCCCCTCACAGGGACTCGCCACTTATTTCTGCTACACTGTCATGTGCTGGTTTTCATAATCTTTGGTGCCATCTACTGAGACTGTGAAAACATACCACAACTAAGCGTATGCGCACAGATCTTACAATGTGTTTTTTGTGGTTTTTGTGATAAGTGTAGGTGTTTGAGGTGGTTTTGATAACCTGAAAAAAAGGTTACGCCCTGCAATTGTGTATGTGCTGTGTATCCCAGATTTACTTATACTTTAAATGAGAAAGTTTCAGACATGACCTTTCTCATTTACAGGATGGAAGGAAGACAGCATTCAGGGACACTTGCAGGTAATGCTGGGGTTAAAGGTAGGCAAAACTTTGCAGTTTTGGTCAAGGGTGGGATCCGCTTAGCTTTCACTGAGTTTTTAGTTTTCCTGCTACCAAATCCATTAGCTTTCATGCCAAACGTTGCTTCCAGCTGAAATTTATACAGGAACTAGGACCGCATTCTGGCCTGTACATGCCACAACAGAGATTCTGAGGTTTTACTGCCAACTCCAAATGAAGCCATGCACCACAATGCACTGCAAGAATTCTAATTTCTAACCAGAAAGCAAAAGCCAGCGACCACTTGGCATTTGACTTTCTGTCCTGGAAGCTGAAACTAAAGCATGTGGGGAGACCACGCTGTGATTCACAACAAAACGCTGGGGCGCCTGCCTGCTCTGCCTTCTCATCACCCACATGGGGAAAACGCTGGCTCACAAGAGATGGCGTGAAATGCATCACCTGGTCACACAACTAAATATCTTATAACTTCATGTGTCAGTTTAGCTGAACTCAAGGCAGGTGGCCCTGACAGATCAGAACTGTTTATAAACTGTGCTTGATGATGTTTCACACACTGAAATAATTTAATGAAATTCAATCTATATTCAACCCAGTGAAAGCATTTTGAGCCCAAACATACATACTATCAGCCTAACCTGACCCTTGCTACTGTGGGTTCAGCTGTTTGTGGGACATCATCAGCCTAAATTATCCTACCATTAGGAAGCTGGGATCTTCCAAAAAGACTGATGTGACTAAACATTTTAAATACAGTCCCTTTTTAAAAGCACAGATATGTGTGTATTTCCTCAGACAGTGTAGCAGCAGAGTGGAGGTTTGGCTTGTGGGGGGCTCCAGAAGAGGCAAAGGCTGCACCTTGAGCCAGCCACTTTAAGCGCTGCACAGCAAAACAGGCATTCACACATTTCTCTCTAACTGCTGAAATAAAATCCTGAACCTACTGACACCAATAGGCATATTTTTCATTGTCTGCCAACAAGGCAAATATTTCGTTTTGGTTGTAATGTAGAAAGCTTTTTCTTTTTTTTTCTTTAGGCACAGTCTAAAGCTGGCTCAGTGAGAGCAGGGAGCCAATGGCTGGCCAGGGCTCTGGCCTCAGCTGGATGCTCACACAGGAAGGCAATGGACCTGGGGGAGCAGCAGAGCCAACTCTGGGTAATGATCAGCTGAGGAGCTGCTGAGAAGAAATCAAAGAAGAAGACAGCAGGAACACCAAAGCACATTAAAAAAAAAGAAGGAAATAATAGCCTGTTGTCTCCTCCCTTCCATGCCCCCTGCCAGTGCCCTTTTGATATGAGATGGCCATTTTCCTTCCAGGCATGTGTCCTGGGTCTTCATCTAAAAAAAAAAAAACATTTCCTTTGTAAACTATTTTTATACATCAACAACTCCCATAGAATCTAAGTTACTGTAAATATTTGCATCAAACAAAATGTAGGCAGCTCAGTGCTTCAGAAGGTGCCTTTTAGTCTTTTCTGTCTATATGATCTACAGAAATGCCACAATTTGGGATTCTGACAGTTTATTTTCTGATACCATCATGAGCTCGTGAGTCTTTCAGGATTCAGTGAGGGTTTCAAGTAATCCCTTAGCCCCGTTTCATAAAGTCAGTCTGTGCAGGAGTCACTGTAATTGGTAGTAACAAAAATAAGCAGTAGTATCACACTGGTAAAACAGCACACATTGCAACAAAGCCAAAATCAGGGAAAGGCTTCCTGCCTGGGTTTATTGTTGGGGTCATGCAGGCATGGCCTGGCACATAAAATTAAAATCTAGCCTAGACTTTGAGCAGGAAAATAAGATTTTTCTTTACAGATCCTAGTTTCTTACAGGAGAGAACCCCACAGCTGGGAGCTTTCTGGCATCAGAGACACCAGATACTATTATTACCATTAATAAAAAGTAATTATAGAGAAACACCTGTTAGACTTGCAGCCTAGGGATAAAAAAGTAACTAGGACACCGGGTGTCAGAGAGACAAATTTTGATTTATATAGGGTTTTTTTTAAGCTGATGGAGAAAGTCTTTTTGATGACTAAAATCTCTGTTTTCTAAAAAACTGTATCATTCCTCGGAATTGTAGGAAGTGTTTTTGTCTTTTTTCCTGATTATACTTCAACTCTACCTGCAACAGCACCAGTCATCAACACATTATTCCTAAAACTAAAGGGAGATAAGCAAAATAGCAGTGTTACTTTCAGTATGTCTTTAAAAGAAAAGAGAAATCAAAGATGATTCACAACAAAAAATACTATTCAGCTAAGTATCTGATGTAAACATCTTATCCTAGGCTATGATTCCTGGAATGTAGAATCAGCTGGACAGCTTGACTTCAGCCAAAGTCTGCTTTATCAAACAAGATTTGGGTTGTTTGTGAATGTATTGGGTTGGCTCAGCCGGATTT